>NW_027331927.1:2603079-2892694 GCF_048418815.1 Hemitrygon akajei | reverse complement strand
TCCTCATATATTAAGACCATTACCGAAGATCTGGAACCTACAAAGATCCTTGTTATAAATGCCAGTTGGCATTTAAATATTGTTGATGTGTGTATGGGATGAGGTGAGAGCGCAGGCTGTGACAGGAGGGAGGAAGAGAGAGAGAGAGAGAGCAGACAGAGAGAGAACGGAGAGAGAGAGATTGCGAGAGGGAGAGGCGGTTGAGAGAGTAAGAGAGGAGCGAAGAGTTAGAACGGGTTGGATGAGCGGTGCATTTAGAGGGTGAGAGAGAGGGGAAGACAGTGTGGGATACGGGAGCCAGCATGGAGAGTGTTGGGAGAGCGAGGGGTAGAGTGTGGGACAGGGAGAGAGATAGACAGGGAGAGGGTTGGAAATGGGGGAGGTTACAGAGAGGCATATGAGTGAGTGAGTGAGAGAGACGAGTTTGAGTGAGGTGAGAGGGTGCTTGAGAGGGGAAGATGGAGAGGGGAAGGCAGAGGGTTACCGAGATTGAGAGTGAGATGGCGGGTGATAGGGGTAGGGACAGGGATTGTGGGATGGGAGAGAGAATGGAAGAGTAAAAGAAACAGATGGATAGAGTAGAGAGAGTGTGAGAGAAATGAAGAGAGGTATGAGAGAGTGAAGAGATGAAGAGAGACAGGAGAGAGGAGTACGACTTGTTAATAGAGGAGTAGAGAGAGTGGTGAAAGAGAAGGGAAGAGCGAGGAATGGGGTGAAAGGGACTGGGAGACTGGTCATAGGGGTGTAACTTTGAAGGATAGAGAAGAGGGAAGGGAGAGGGAGAGAGGCGGTGAAGAAATAACGATGATTGAGATGGGCGATGATAAGGAAGGGGTGAGGGAGAGGCGAAACGATGAGGAGTCAGGGAGCAAGAAGGGAAGGCTGAAGTAGAGGGCCGGATAATGAAGAGGGACTGGGGAGGAGGGAGTGATGAGGGAGACAGTGTAAGTAGCCTGGAGTGAGGGGGAAAGGCGAGCAGATGGTGTGCCTGATTAGAATTGTTAGACTATGTTTTTATTCAGTCCCCACTTGCGGATCGTTAATCATGTATGTTCACCAAGTTACCGAACAAATCCACCGTGAGATTACGTTTCTACGCTGGGAGTTTTACCGCCTGCGGTTCTGGTCTCCATATCTAGCAGTGGGGAGTGTTACAGCATACGGATTCTCAGGTCTCCGTATTCCACACCGGTTATTGTGCACTGCTCCCCGAAACAGTGCCAAATTATTAATCTGCCGATTCCCACTGACCTGCTCTCCATACCCCTCCCATCCACGTACTTATTCAAGTTTCTTAAACAGATGCTAAGCCCTCAGGCAAAGTCAGGAATCAAAAGGTAAAGCATGTTGCGACTAATATCCAGCTCTGCGTATATTTCAAAGCAAGAAGCATTCAAGAAAGGGCAGATGAGACCAGCACATGAATCGACACGATTTACAATATTGTAGTCATCCGTGAGGCTTGGCTATAACAGGGGCGTGAGGGGCAGATATATATTCCAGGGTTTCATTGTTTTAGACGCCACGGAGCGGGAGGGGTTGAAGGAGAAGTGGTCGCGTTACCAGTCAGGGAAAATATCGTTGGTAGTGCTCCGTCAGGGACAGACTGGAGAATTCCTCTAGTGAGGTGTTATGGGTGAAGCTGAGTCATGAGAAAAGATAGGACCAGGTTACTGAGGGTATATTACGGAACACCCAGCAGTCCGAGGCATTTCGAGGAACACATTTGTACAGAGATCACAGACTGTTCAAAGAAACATAAGCTTGTGAAAGTAGGTGATTTTAACTTGCACACATTGACTGGGTCTCCCATGCTCAAAATGCCTAGATTGGGTAGTGTTTGTTAGCCATTTCAGCCCCGGGCGAACAGCCTCTGACTATCCACACAATCAATGCCTCTCATTATCTGGTAGACCTCTATCAGGTCAGCTCTCATTCTCCTTCGCTCCATGGAGAAAAGGCCGAGCTCAATCAATCAATTATCATAAGGCATGTTCTCCAATCCAGGCAACATCCTCGTAAACCTCCTCTGCATCCTTTCAATGCTTTCCACATCCTTCCTGTAGTGATGTGACCGGAACTGAGCACAGTACTTTCAGTGGGGTCTGACCAGGGTCCTATATAACTGCAACATTACCTCTTGGCTCTTAAACTCAATCGCATGATTGATCAAGGCCAATGCACCGTATGCCTTCTTAACCACAGAGTCAACCTGCGTATAGCTTTGAGTGCACTGTGGGCTCGGGACCCCAAGATCCCTCTGCTCCTCATATTAGAGACCATTGCCGAGGATCTGGAACCTACAACGATCCCAATTACAAATGCCGCTTGGCATTTACATACTGTTGATATATGTTGGGGTGAGGTGGAGAACACAGGGTGTGACAGGAGGGAGGAGAGAGAAAGAAGGAGAGAGAGCACGCGTAAAGACGGAGAACGCGTGGTGTGAGAGGGTGAGAGAGAGGGGAAGACGGTGGGATACGGGTGCCAGAAGGGTGAGTGTTTGGGAGAGCGAGGAGGAGAGGGTGGGACATAGGGAGACAGACAGAGAGCGAGAGAGATGGAGTGAGAGAGGAGTAAGAGGGAGGAGAGGGTAGATGGAGAGGGAAGACAGAGGGTGACAGATTGACGAGTGAGATGGCCGGTGATAGGGGTAGGGACAGGGATTGTGGGATGGGAAAGAGAATGGGAGAATAAGAGAAACAAACGGAATAGAAAGGGAGAAGGGGAGAGAGAGTATGAGAAAAATGAAGAGCGAGGCATGAGAGAGTGAGGAGATGAAGAGATGCAGGAGAGAGGAGTACGGTTTGTTTTTAGGTTAGATTGGATAGATTCAACTTTGTACCCAGTACAAAGCCAGTGAAATGCAGTTAAACATCTAACCAGAAATACAAAGAATAGAGTTATTACAAAATAACTGCGAATATAGAATTAAGTGTTACAGTACACAAATATAACAGTACTGTGACAGGACAATATGGGTGCAGTATTGCTTAGCGCTGTGATGTGAGGTTCAGCAGGGTCACAGCCTCAGGGATGAAGCTCTCCCTGAGCCGGCTGGTGAAGGGAGTGGAGGCTCCTTCAGATGGGAGGAGGAGTCAAAAGTCCATGATTAGGGTGAGATGCATCCTTGATAATGCTTTTCGCCCTGCCCCAGGCAGCGTTTATGGTAGGTGTCCTCAATGGTGGGCAATTGGGTGCCGATAATCCGCTGGGCAGTCTTCACCACACGCTGGAGTGCTTTGCGTCCGATACGGGACAA
This sequence comes from Hemitrygon akajei, assembly GCF_048418815.1. Taxonomy (NCBI): domain Eukaryota; kingdom Metazoa; phylum Chordata; class Chondrichthyes; order Myliobatiformes; family Dasyatidae; genus Hemitrygon; species Hemitrygon akajei. Next base: position 2,889,432 of record NW_027331927.1, on the reverse strand, counting down.
TTGCCATACCTGTGACGAGATCTGAAGGATTATTCTAAAGTGCACTGTTCATTTAAACGAGAGAGAGAGAGAGGGGGGGGGGGGGGGGGGGGAGAGAGAGAGAGAGAGAGAGAGAGAGAGAGAGACGAGAGGAGAGAGAGAGAGAGAGAGAGAGAGAGAGAGAGCAGAGAGAGAGAGAGAGAGAGAGAGAGAGAGAGAGAGAGAGAGATAGCGAACAGCTTGTGTGCTGATTCAGCAGCAGGGAGACAGAAAGTCCGTGAGTTTCCTTGGGAACTGAAAGGAGGAGCTATCTGATAGACAGCTCGTGTTTCGCACTACAGAGATATATGCAAGGTCAGTCGACTTTTTAATCAGACACACCACAGGAGACTCACGTCTCCAGGGACAAGGGGGACGCTGGTGAGCTCTCTGTTCCCACGACGAGGGTGTGGTTTTAGCTCAAAGTGTGGACAAAGGGGTGACCGGTGGAGAGCTATCGTGTGTTTAAACCCTGGTTTGGGGGTTGATAACTCCACCACGGAAGACGGCATCCCCTTATTCTGGTCACAGTCGGTGACTGTAAGCATCGGGAGTAGGAGGAGGACGTGAGGATCGGCATCGCCATTGGAAGACAAACCAACACTCTAACTCTCTCTCCAACTCTACTCAAACCAAACTCCAGAACTGAACTGATTACTTTACCATCCCACCGTGAGACTGTATCACCCAATCACCTGAGCTGGGAAAGCTTATTTACTCACCTATATATGTGCATAAACTCTGCTAACCTGTTTACTTTATCTCCGTTTTATATCACTTTATTCACGTAGTTACTAATAAAATAGTTTTTATAACTGAAGACTCAGACTCCAGGTGTGCCCATTTCTGCTGGTTCTTTTTAACCGTTACGCGGTACGTAACACACCACACTGAGATGCAGTTGGTGAGTATGCTCTCAATGGTACAGCGGTCAGGGTCCCGTCAGTACCCTGGGACAGAGCTGATCTTTCTTGATGCTCAGCAGGAAATAAAGGCGCTCTTGTGCCTTCTTGATCAGGTTGGACGAGTTCAGGGACCCAGGTAAGATCCTCGGACATGTGGACACCAAGGAATCTGAAGCTTGATACACGCTCCACTACAGCTCCGTTGATGTAGATGGGGACATGAGTGTGGCTCCTAGCATGCTTGTAGTCTACAATCATCTCCTTGATCTTCTGGGTGTTAAGGGCCAGGTTGTTGTCGGCACACCATGCGGCCAGGTACTGGACTCGTCCCTGTAGGCCGTCTCGGCATCCCCTCTGATCAGACCTGCCACCGTGGTGTCGTCTGCGAATCTGATTATGGAGTTAGAACCATGTAAAGGAACACAGTCATAGGTGAAAAGGGAGTACAGAGGAGGCTCAGCACACAGCCTTGAGGCACGCCGGTGTTCAGGGTGAGAGTAGGGGAGGAGAGGTTGTCTAACTTAACTGATCGGGGTCTGTTAGTCAGAAAGTGCAAGGTCTAATTGCAGACGGATGAGCTGATACCAAGTTGGCGAAGTTTGGCGATCAGCTTGGACGGGACCACAGTATTGAAAGCCGAACTAAAGTCAATGAACAGCACTCTGACGCAAGAGTTGGGGATGTCCAGGTGGGTCAGGACAGAGTGAAGTGCCGTGGAGATGGCGTCCTCTGTTGACCTGTTATTGATAGAGTAGTAGAGAGAGGGGTGAAAGAGAAGGAAATAGCGAGGAAAGGGGTGAAAGAAAGTGGGAGACTGGTCAAGTAGGGGTGTAACTGAGAGGGATAGGGAAGAGGGAAGGTGGAGGGAGAGAGGCGGTGAGGAAGCAAGGATGATTGAGACGGACGATGATAAGGAAGAGGTGAGGGAGAGGTGAGGACGGTGAGGGGACAGTGAGCAAGAAGGGAAGGCTGGAGTAAAGGGCCCTATGAGGAAGAGGGACTGTGAGGAGGGAGTGAGGGAGACGGGATAACGAGACAGGAGTGACGGAGAAAGGCGGGGAGATGGTGTCTCTGATTAGAATTGTTAGACCAACAATTCATTTAGTCCCCAGTTGCAGGGTCGTTAATCATGTATGTTCAGAAATCATCGAACAAATCCACCGTGGGCTTACGGTTGCATGCCGGGAGTTTTACGGCGTATGGTTCTAGTCGCCATATCCGACAGCGGGGAGTTTTACCGCACACGATTCCTAGTCTCCGTATTCCACACCGGGAGTTATTGTTCACTGCTCCCCATCTCAGTGGCAAGTTATTAATCTGCCGATTCCCACTGACCTGCTCTCCATAGCCCTCCCATCCACGTACTTATTTCAAGTTTCTTAAACAGATGCTAAGCCCTCAGGTAAGTCAGGAATCAAAAGGTAAAGCATGTTGAGACTAATGTTCTGCTCTGCGTATATTCAATGCAAGAAAGATTGAAGAAAAGGCAGATGAGATCAGGGACATGAATCGACACGATTTACAATATTGTAGTCATCAGGGAGACTTGGCTATGACAGGGGCAGGACTGACAAATCTATATTCTGGGGTTGCGTTGTTTTGGACGTCACAGAGCGGGAGGGTTTAAAGGAGAACTGGTCGCGTTACCAGCCAGGGAAAATATGGTGGCAGTGCTCCGTCAGGACAGACTGGAGAATTCTTCTAGTGAGGGCATTATGGGTACAACTGAGTAATGAGAAAAGATAGGACCACGTTACTGGGGGTATATTACAGACCACCCAGCAGTCCGGGGCATTTCGAGGAACACATTTGTACAGAGATCACAGACTGTTTCAAAGAAACATAAGTTTGTGAAAGTAGGTGAGTTTAACTTTCCACACATTGACAGGGCCTCCCATGCTCAAAATTCCTAGACTGGATAGTATTTAGTTAAATGTGTTCAGAAAAGTTTCCTTCATCATTACGTGGAAGTCCCATCGAGAGAGTGTGTGAGATTTGATTTCCGATTAGTTACTGAGACACGGCTAGTGACAGAAGATTCTGTAGGCCAAATATTTACATCTCCCGATCACAATGCCATTATTTTAAAGGTAAATATAGATAAGGAATGGTCTGGCCTGCGGGAAATTGGAGAAATGCCGATTTTGATGGTCTCTAAGAAGGCTTTGAGAACTGTGCTTTGGGACACGCCTGTTATCAGGCAATGGTGACTTGGCGAACGGGAGGCCTTCAAAAGCGACATTTTGAGAGCAGCAAGCTTGTCAAGTCAAGTCAAGTCAACTTTTGTTGTCATTTCGACCATAACTTCTGGTACAAGTGCATAGTAAAAATGAGACAACGTTTTTCAGGACCATGGTGTTACATGACACAGTACAAAAAAACTAGACTGAACTACGTAAAAAACCAACACTGTGCTGCCTTTATGGCAGTTATTTAGTTTATAATATTTTCGCTTAGTAATTTGTTAGCATTTTTCTAGTTAAAGTTAGGATTGTTTAAATCACTTTATTTGTCTGTAATACATCGCGGCTGCGATGACGTCACATCCGGGTTCGCCGCGTCTTGTGGGAAAATACCGGTTTGAGATATACGCAAGGGTAGGGGTCACTCACATGTGCCACCATAGCGCCGGCTAGGTTTTCTCTATGCACCAAAGGCACAGTGAAAGCAACGCTGTAAGTCATTAGATAATCGATATGTTGAGTTAAAACGTTACGCCGATTCTGTTAAAAGTAACGACGGACGGTAAGGTTTATGTTTTCGTCAGTTAAAGAGTCGGGATAGTTTGTAATTGAAGTGTATCTAAAGCAGTCAATGGAGCAGCCTAGATTCTGGACTGTATGCTGCACTTTAATGTAATGTAGTTATTGTAGTTTTACCTTTGCAAGTATTCACAAAGTAAATGTGATATTTAGAAGGAAACAAACACTGTACCAATCTTCTCTTTCAATCTTTTTATTAATATTTAAAATATTATGAATGAGATACAATTCAAATAATGGTAAGGGATTACAAATATATAGACTCCCATTATACATAAAGAAATACATAAGCAATGAATACAGCATAAGTAAGTTTCCCAAAACATAAACCATATAGTATATATATGAAAAAGGTAAGTTTAGATATTCCATAATATATAGTATAAAAACACTGTACCAATCTTGTATTGTTTTATCAACAGTTTTCACCATACGTTAATGTGAAGAGTGAACAGTAAATGGTTAATCTTACTGCGGCCTTGTTTGCATTGACTCTGGTTTATCTCGACGTTTACCTCGGCGTTACGTCACACCCGAGCGAGAACGTTACAGTGAAAAAGCGGCATTATCAGGTGTTTAAAGTGTAGCCATGTCAACTCGGTCCAGCATCAAGTCGTTGCCAAAGTCGTCGCCATCCTGCGACAGGGGCAGTAGGGCATCAAGTAAGGCCACCCAAGCAAGAGCTAAAGCAGAAGCCGCCAAGGTGCGAGCGCGCTTTGCCAAAGAAGAACTAGAAGTAAAGATGAAAGCGGCTGCCAGAGAAGCCGAAAACCAGAAGGAAGCGGCTGCCAGAGAAGCCGAAAACCAGAAGGAAGCGGCTGCCAGAGAAGCCGAAAACGAGTTGGAAAGCAAAAGGGTAGAGGCACAGTTAGAGGTGCTGAAGCTAGAACGAGAAGCAGCAGCTGCTGGGGTGGAAGCAGAGTTAATAGAAGATGCTGAAGAAATGCATGATCCGGTTGACGGAAAATCTACCTCAGAAAAGATCAGATTGGAACGCACAAGCGACTATGTCCAATCTCAAATAGAACGGAAGACTCTTTCTTCCTCTCCTTACTTATTCGATAACGTCCCACTTCATGAGGAGTCTCGGAGAGGCACGACGGCATCACGTCCATCCGAGAAAGATAATTTACCCTCACAACTCCGCGATGAATCCAGGAATGAAAGGGCTCATGACCAGTATTTCTCGACACCGAACTTACCAGATTTGAGGAGAAGAGAGGCAAAGACCGAGTCCAGACCAGCAAATTCCATAACAGATGTACGCCCTCAGTCGCGTACCTGCGGACATGTTCCCTCAGCCCGCACGCCACTTGCAGACGAACCCGTAGCAGAGTATTTCGCACGACGGGATCTCGTCACTTCAGGACTATACCAGTTCGACGATAAACCTGAAAATTACCGTGCATGGCACTCCACATTCACCAACGTTATCGACGGAGTCCAGCTCAGAGCAACCCAGGAGTTGGATCTTATGGCAAAATGGCTGGGAAAAGAATCATGTGAACAGGTGAGACGCATGCGTTCAGTGTACATCAACAAACCCGAGCTAGCATTGAAGAAAGCATGGGAGAGACTTCAGGAGGGGCTACGGAGCCCCCGAAATTATTGAGGCGGCGCTATGCCAACGCTTGGGAAATTTTCCTAAGGTGTCAGCCAAGGAACACACCAAGCTAAGAGAATTCGGAGATTTACTCATGGAGATTCAAGGCGCCAAAGAAGATGGCTACTCAGCTGGTCTAGTATACCTAGACACTCCAACCGGGATTAGACAACTCGTGGACAAACTTCCATTTGGGCTGCAGGACAGGTGGTTGTCCGTTGCCTCAGATTACAAGGAAGAACACGAAGGTCGATTTCCTCCCTTCGAGTATTTCACTAGGTTTGTGTGCAAGGAGGCGAAGAAGCGAAATGATCCTAGCCTCATAGGTCCAGGAAGCAGTACAATTTACACCAAGCCAGATAAATCCACTTCGAATAATTCCAACATTACTAAACCAGTCTCAGCGCTTAAGACTGAAGTCTTTACAACTAACTACGACCCTAGCAAGAATTGTCCATTGCATGACAAACCCCACCCCCTCAAGGAATGCAGAACGTTTAGGGAAAAAACCCCTTGAAGAGAGGATGGCCCTTCTCAAGGAGAAAAGAATATGTTTTAAAATGCTGTTCCTCGACCTCTCACCTTGCTAGAGAGTGTACGATCGCCGTGAAGTGCCCGGAATGTAATAGCACTAATCACGACGGGGCCATGCATCCTGGCCCGTTACCGCGAACCGACAACGCTCCTTCACCCTCACAACAGGACGGCGGGGAGGGGAGAAGCTCACTCCAGGACATCTGTTGTCAGCTCGAGCTGTAGAGAAGTTTGCGGTCAAGCTCAGGCAAGCCGTTCTTGTTCAAAGATCTGTCTCACTAAGGTGTACCCTAAGGGAGCCAAAGACAAGGCCATCAAAGCCTACGTAATTCTGGACGATCAGAGCAACCGCTCGCTAGTCAGTCCAGAGTTCTTTAACTTGTTCAACATTGAGAGTGAGCAGTTCCCATACTACCTTAGAACTTGCTCAGGCAACCGGAAAACTTACGGAAGGATGGCTGAAGGCTTCCAGATCGAGTTCCTGGATGGTAACGTCCTCATCTGTCTCCCTCCACTCGTAGAGTGCGAGAAAATCTTGAATAACCGCACTGAGGTCCCGACGCCAAGTGCGGTGCTACACCAAGCACATCTCCACCACATCGCCAAACACATCCCAGAGCTGGATCCAAAAGCAGAAATACTCCTGCTATTAGGGTGGGATGTTCTCCGGGTATACAAGGTTAGGCAGCAGGTCAATGGACCACACGACGCCCCCGTTGTGCAACGCCTGGATCTGGGCTGGGTGGTGATAGGAGAGGTGTGCCCTGGCAATGAACACAAATCAACGGTTAACACACTCAAGACCAATGTGCTAGAGAGTAGTCGCCATTCGATTCTTCAACCCCGCACAAGTTCCATGTGCGTCCAGGAAGCACAACAAGGCTTTAACAAGCGCAAAGTAACTGACGAGACGCTGGGTCAGTCAGCCTTCGCCCAAAAGGAGCATGATAATAAACTTGCTCCATCGGCTCAAGACGCCATCATCTTAAAAACAGAGGACACCAAGGTCTTCAGAAACAAAGCAAATAGTGGGGTCGCCCCACTACCTTTCAGAGAACCACGCCAGTGCTTGCCAAACAACAAAGAGCAGGCAGTCAAGCGGTTCACGTCCTTGCAAAAAACCATGAAAAGGAAACCTGAGATGCAGCAACGCATCCGATCGACCCACGAGGTACTGGGCACACTAATGGCAGAGGTCACAGCCATTATGAATGCACGACTACCCCTACCCGTGCCTTCTGACCCGGAAAACCCCTTCATACTCTCGCCACCAATGCTCCTTACGCAGAAGGCAGGAGCTGCCCCTCCACCAGGGGACTTCTCTGATAAGGACCTGTACACAAAGCAATGGAGAAGGAACCTTCAAGTTGGAGATTTAGTCCTGCTCAGGGACAAGCAAATCGCCCACAACTGCTGGCCAATGGCCAGAATCACTGCCACATTCCCTAGTAGGGATGGACATGTCAGGAAAGTCGAGTTGAAAACTACCGACCAAGGCGATGTGAAAATTTACCAAAGGCCAGTTACAGAAGTCATTCTACTTCTACCTAATGACTGATTTAGAGACTGAAGTTTGTATTATGTTCATTGTGACCTTACGAAGGTCAAACGGGGAGAGTGCTGCCTTTATGGCAGTTATTTAGTTTATAATATTTTCGCTTAGTAATTTGTTAGCATTTTTCTAGTTAAAGTTAGGATTGTTTAAATCAATTTATTTGTCTGTAATACATCGCGGCTGCGATGACGTCACATCCGGGTTCGCCGCGTCTTGTGGGAAAATACCGGTTTGAGATAAATACAAGGGTGGGGGTCACTCACATGTGCCGCCACAGCGCTGGTTAAGTTTTCTCTACGCACCAAAGACACAGTGAAAGCAACGCTGTAAGTCATTAGATAATCGATATGTTGAGTTAAAATGCTAACGCCGATTCTGTTAAAAGTAACGACGGTCGGTAAGGATTATGTTTTCGTTAGTTAAAGAGTCGGGATAGTTTGTATTGAAGTGTATTTAAAGCAGTCAATGGAGCAGCTAGATTCTGACTGTATGCTGCACTTTAATGTAATGTAGTTATTGTAGTTTTACCTTTGCAAGTATTCACAATGTAAATGTGATATTTAGAAGGAAACAAACACTGTACCAATCTTGTATTGTTTTATCAACAGTTTTCACCATACGTTAATGCGAAGAGTGAACAGTAAATGGTTAATCTTACTGCGGCCTTGTTTGCTTTGACTTTGGTTTATCTCGACGTTTAACTCGGCGTTCCTTTACACCCGAGCGAGAACGTTACAACTACCCTCTGCCTTCTTGGGCGTCAGTCCTGAATCCACAAGCCAACTTTTCCAGTGTAACAAGTTTTCTAAAGTTCTGAAAGGTGATACCATGTTTAACAGAAGGATGACCGTCACATACACACAGAATTGAATCAAGCACGTGAGAGATGATCTGCCCCTCACAAAGCCACACTGATTCTTTCCAAATCAGTTACTGCTTCTGGAAATTCTCGTAAATCCTGTACTACGAATGTTCTGCAATAATTTGCCCGTCACTGAAGTAGGACTCACCGCTTCCCGCAGTCGCCCAGGGATTCTCCCGACCACACAAGAAGGCGTATTTAACCTAGTATTTTTTTTTCAAAAGTTCCAGTACAGCCTCTCTCTTAACCTCGATATGTTGTCGCACGTCGGCCCGTGTAACGCTCTGCTCTCAAGTATCCCCTTTCACTGGTGAATACTGAATTAAAGTCTTTATTCATTCACCTGTCCTTCTTCCCCCGACCTCAGGGGCTTGTTTCATCTTCCATCCCCGACAGGTCCTATACTCATTCCAGTCATCTTTTTCTTCACATACAACTTAATAAAATAGTCTACTCGTTTATTTATTCTACCAAAGTGCATTCCTATGTACCTCCGGCATTGGATTCAATCTGACATTTTTTTTGCCATTCCCTAATCTGTGTGCCATCCTGTAGCCTCCCTATGACCTCAATGGGATATGGCCCTCATCTGTTTTATGTCCCACCACTAAATCTGCCATAAAAACCATCAACAACTTCATCGAAATCATTGACATAGAATGCAAAAAAAAGTGGTCCCAACCCCCGAGGTTACTGGAAACGAAACATGGGTTAGGACCATTTTATCATGTTCTTATAAGTACCTCGAATCTTCATCCTCAGTAATAGTCTATAACATTGTCCCAAACACTGGTCACCTTCACTCACATTGCTCACAGAACATTTTCTGCTTAAAAGAAAGAGATAAAATATATTGCAAAACAGTCGCCCTCTCGGCCCGGTTTCTGGAACAAGGAACAACAATAAACATTTGTTGTGGTGTGTTGGTCAGGCCAGGATATTCAACACTATTTTTACACGATTTTTAATCTATTGAATATGCGTGTATTTATTTGTATATGTATTTCCGTAATTATGTATTTATGCATATCCATATTTATGCATGTGTGTATTTATTTGATCCTTGTTTGTTTGCTTATTTATCTATTTTTCTTCTATATTATGTATTGCATTGAACCACTGCTGCTCAGGTAACAAATTTCACCACACATGCCTGTGATAATAAACCTTATTCTGATTTCGTAGTGACGAACTATGTGACGTATATAAAGCAAGGACATGATACATCTTGGCCATTGCCGTGTCCGTCGGTCACCACTGGGTGGCTCTCCCCTCTTCAGAATAATTCACTGGTGTATTAGAGAACTCTCGCTCTCGGTCTGCTCGTCGCCTGTCTCCGTCAGTCTCTTCCGTTCTCCTCAGCTCAGGTAAGATGCTTATTGAAGGAAGGGACTGAACCATAGGGCAGTTACATTCATATGAAGAGGAACAGTGAAAGCAAGAGCGACGAGTGAGATCACCGCAGCTGTGTGTTGTAACCACTGCCATTCATCCCATCGAGGTGCACTGGCACCAAATACACCATCACACTCATGTTTGATTAATTCCATTTTAATCACAATATTCCAATCTGCTCCGTTGGTTAAATCAGACCAAGATATCAGCGGCCTATTAAACGACCTATCGTGAAATGATATTACTCACAACACGCATAAGGAAGCGAGAAGCATATGACAGGAGAGCGGAAATAGTTGCATTTTTCAGCAGCACTGCGTCGGTCTGATCAGAGGTCATAGTGGAATAGAGAAGGGATTTACAATCCCAAACGGATGCTCAGCATCTCCGTAGTAGTCGTGAAGAGCTCGCCACTTCAACAGAGGCTCAGTGAAGTGTCAGAATCTGATCACATGCGACGCGTCGGAACTGTTTCATAGTTCTGTCCAGAAGTGGAATTGTGTGCGCTGCAGGTTCAGTGTGAAAAACAACAAAGGAATTACCCAGCTCTGGACAATCTTGAGTACATTCCGATGACTCTGGGTGGCTACGACAGCTGCACTCAGGTGGCGAAGTCCACAAGATGAACCCCATGTCAGCGTCCTGGAAGATGGAAACACTGCACTCTCGTCCTTGGCTGGTCCGTACCGTGTCACACGGTGTCACTGGACAACTGGACGCTTGCAGCATTGGACTGGTATATATTTTAGTTTCTCATAATCAAGTATCAGAAATCTTCAAGTAGCATGCTATTGAAGTTATGAATTAACTTCTAATTAACGCCTAATTAATGTAATTAATTAATGCTCATGGAAGGACTGCCTGGGACCCTGAATGGTGGTAAGAGAGGAGCATGCCATGATGAGGCCAAACTCAGGTTGGGGGAGCAACAGCTCAGACACCATCTGGGTAGTCTCCAGCCCCTTGGTACGGGACATCGAATTCTCTAACTTCCGGTAATTCTCTCCCTCTCCCTTTCCCCATCCCACCTTCACTCTGTCTCCTCTTCTAGCTGCCTATCACCTCTCTCATGATCCTGCCTTCTTCTACTACCCATAGTGCTTTCCCCTTACATTCCTTCTTCACCTCTCCTGCCTATCCCCTCCCTGCTTCCCCCCACCCCCACACCTTGATCTTTCCTCTGATTAGATTTTCACCTGGCACCTTCTACCCTCCCCCCCCCACCTTCTTTATAGGGACCCTGCCCCCTCTTTCTTCAGTCCTGACGAAGGGTCTTGGCCCGAATCGTTGACTGCTTATTTCAACGGATGCTGCCTGAACTGCTGAGTTCATCCAGCGTTTATACGTGTTGAGATTAATTGAGTTTGAGATTAGTTTGTGCCTTAAGCGAATTTCCGACTCAGGCAACATTTGCATTTCGTCACACTGAAAGGGATCAAAGGAGGGTTATTTTGGTGTCTGGCCTCATTCCTCAACTGAGTGAATTTTATCAACAGGATAACGGTGAAGGTGATGCGCAATTCCAGTGCGCCAGCTATTTCTGGTGCATGGTTTTAGGAGCGGTCGGATCCGTGGCTTCAGCTTTTGGTTATTTATAGTTGGGAGAAGACGGGGAGCTGAGGGGAATAGTCATGTCTGGATCAGGCAAACAACCCACCCGTTCGGACATGTTCAACAATGAGTAGCGAGGCGAAGCGGCTTGAACACAAGAACCAAACGGAGAATATTTGCGGCTTTTGTGAACAAATCCAAATATCAGAGAAGGGGTGGAACGGCCAGAAGCCGCGATATTCCAGCTGCAAAGTGTGTCCCCGGCTTTAAAATGCGGGACAGTGAGTGCGTTTGCATTGGATGTGGGATGATCTCTGCAAGGTCTTGACGAAACCCTGTGGGAACATGTTTCCTTTTGTGAATAAAGGAGGATCTACCGCGTGCAAACTCAAATTATATCCCTCAGAGCAAAAACAAAGATGGACCGTTTAGAAGTTAAATACACGCCATCTACAGGGTGAGGGGCGAGCACAAAACAAAATAGAACATTCGCAGCTGGAGAGTCGTCCTGACAGCTGCGACATCCATCTAAACAACGCATGTTCCAGATGAAGTTCAAACTCACAGCGTCAGCATTTCCCCACCGTGTACTGACATATAGCGGGGCCCTGCAGAGTCAGCATACGGCTTTGAATATCAGGAATGTCGGCTGAGAATAAAGACTTTTCTGAATAATGGCTGCCTCATCTTTCAGAGAGACAAACACTCATTCGGGAAGCAGGGTAGGAAGGAGAAATGAATATCTGGCCCGAAGAATGACTAAGCATCTACGTGCAAATACAGGTAAAAGTTTCTTCGGAAAACACCATGACGAAATCCATAGTTGAGTAAATCACAGTCTGACCGCCTGATCCATGGGAGATTTTATTTGGTGACAATAAAAACCTTCCCTTCACTCAAAGCGAACGAAAGCGGCACCAGAGCGGACCTCTACCGAACACCACTAATCAGCTCCGTTCAGTCCCACTCCTAACATTTTGCCATTCGCACAATCTTCCATTCATCACAGTATATTTCTGTATTAAAGACGTTTTATCCTGTTTGAAGCCTCAAGCGCGGAACAATGTGAAAGGCCTTCTGAAAATCCAAGTAAACAACATCCACTGACTCTCCTGTGTGGAATCTGCCTTTCGATTTCCTCAACTCATTCCAACAGATTTATAAAGCTACATTTCCCCCTTTAGGAAACTACGGTAAAATCCGCCCTATATTATCATTAGTCGCCATATACGAGAAATCTCATCATTATTAATGGGGTCCTGCATCTTTCCAACCAGTGGGGTCAGGCTATCCAGCCTATAGCTTCCTGTCGTTTGCCCACCTCTCTTCTCAGAGTGGCGTGGATTGACATTTGTTACTTCTTACTCTTCCGGATTATTCCAAAATCCAATCATTATTCAAAGTTCACCGCTAATGCCGTCCTCAGTCACGTCTTTCAGAAAACGCAGGCTGTTGTCAGATCCACAGCCCCAGTTTCCCCGGTGCATCTGGCAACAGATGGCGAGAAACTGATCAGATATCAATGTGGCAGTGAACCAGACAGAGCATCCTGCTCTCCTCCAGCTGGTCCAGCTGATTAGTGCTTCTAACTTCGCGTATTTCAGCCTCTCAAACATCTTCTCCTTAGCAATAGCAACTACACTCACTTCCATCAATAACAGTCGCAACATTCTTTCATACTGCTGGTGTCATTCACGCTGCAGAATGATGTGAAATATTAGGTTCATCGTTACCGTAAAGGAAAGAGGGATGATATTAATTATTGTATTAATGGGCGTGTGGATGAATTGCAGAGTTTGATTAGACGGTGGAATATTAGTGGGTGGGTTGAGAGAGAGGCGAAAAGGATTATATTGGGTACAGCATTAAGCGGCGTGTGGGAAGGACATTATGGATTTACACTAGGTGAAGTGTACGAGGTTAAGTGGATAAAGCGGAATTTGGAATTCTGTCTTGTCTGAGGAGGTGACATGGCGTAGGGTGAGGTATTAAGGGAGCGAAGAGGGTTGGAATAGACGGCGAAATTATTTTTTTTCGAAGGGAGATCTAGGTGTAACGATACTCATTGATGTGTTAATGGGTGTATAGAGGGAAAGGTTGTTAGGGGATGGGAGATATTGATTGAAGGAAGTTTAGAATGGGTTTGAAGCACTAGAGTAGTAATCTTTCTGTATAGGGAGAGGACGTTAGGGGACGGGAGATGTTAATCGGATTGTGGAAGGATGTTAGAATGAGTTTGTAATACGAGTGTAGCAATCGTTGTGTCGGGGGTGTTCGGTGACGGGAGATATTACTCGGAGTGTGGAGCTAGATAAGAATGGGTATGAAATAATGGTGTGGGAATCTTTGTGCAGAGGGAGAGAAGATTGGTATTTGAGTGGAGATATTAATGGTTGAATGGATGATGATAATTCGCGCAGTGAACTGGTGTGTGATGGAATGGGAGACTCAATAATGATCGTCAGTAGGTCAAGCAACATCTACGACAATAAATAAACAGTCTACGTTTTCGCCCATGGTTTTTCATCAGAGCTTGAAACGAAAGTAGAAGTTGCCAGAATATGAAGGCTTGCAGGAGAGGAGAAGAGGTAAGATAGCAAGGTGGAGAAATGAGGAATAAGGAAGGAAGTAGGGAAACATATCAGAAGTTAGATGAATCGCTGGTGATGCCATTAGATTAGAGGATACCTAGACGGAATATGAGGTGTTACTTATCCAAACTAAAAGTGGCCTCATTATGGCACAAGATGAGACCATGGACAAACATGTCGGAAACGGAGTGGGTAAGTGTATTGAAAGTGTCTGGCACTGTGAATTCCCGCATTTTTGTGGATAGAGCTGAGGTGCTCGAGAAAGTGTTAATCAATATGATTAACAGTTTCCCTGCGTTCAGTCCAAGTTTACAATTTAGATTTGTACATTAAGATTCTACAATTTTGTGCCATACCTCATCACAATTGGGATTTTACTTGAATGACATCATGTTTATTTTTACCCCAGCTGTTGGAAAGCACGTCAGCCTTGTGTAGTATTGAATATTCAGCGTGCTGGAGTGAGTATAAATGAATGACCGTGGAGATTCATCAGCTCAGAGTTTCTTCAGCGAGATCGCGGGCAGCTGGAAGACAGGCTGAATCTCACACAACATGCTTGAAACGTTTTACCGTGTGAGGAAGATATGGTACATGATCATTGCCGTTATCGGTGTTCCTGGTAAGAACATGGGCGAAGTAACATTTGCGGCTGTGACTGCGCGTTCTTTAGACTAGTTCGGTTGTTATGCGGTTATAAGTGCGGTGGAGACATTGTGACAGCACTCCGTGTTCGTTGTGAAGTTTCTTTGCAGTTTGATCCGTAGTCTCGGCCGAAAATAGATCGGCAGCTGAAACAGATGTAGAGTGGAAGATCGCGGAGACGAATTCATTTTGTGGGTTCATGGCGGGCAGTTTTGATTTATCAATGCAAAGCATCTGCTAAAGTAAGTTCCGATAATCCGGAGCGCTGGGCACCTTTACGGACTATTGGTGTAATTCCGTATCAATACTATAGCATACTTTAAATTCAAATTTAAAGGTACTGCGCTATGCGTTTAGAAATCGCTGCAAGTTTGAAGGGAATGCGAGAAGAGAATCGCCGCTGAGATTTCGGGAAGAAATGCAGACAGCACTTGTCAGTCTCAAACATCCGGAGTTTCGAAAGATTAAAGAAAAAGTTCTGTGTAGGTCCAGTGTAGCAGGATTTGTTTTATGCCCTGTTATCCGTGAAGTGAAGAGGGAGTGAAGGGACAAGATCGCGAAGTCTGATGAAGCTTAGCTGGGGTAAGGTCCCTGCGATTCTCCGCTCAGGAACAATGAGCATTGAAGTATTTGGAACAATGCTGTAGCAGTTTGGAGCAAGTCATGACAAGACATACGAACGGGGGAAATCTGCTTTTCTAATGGACAAAGGCGGATAGGCGGTGCTTCGCTGTATGAGGAGAGTGTCAGTACTTCGGTGACGGGATCGCGGCAGTGAGAAATACACAAGAGTTTCCAGACTTTACACATCAGCCTAAAGGAGGACAATGTTTATGAAGTGCCTATGTTATTCCTTTTTTTTTTCTTTATGTATTGGATGTTCAAAGCACTAACGTGCAAGATACATCAGGCATTCAGTGGACCAGGCAAAATTATTAAAAGGGCGAATAGAAACTTTCTGATCGGACACTTTGACATGGTGTGAAGGACCCCGGGAAGGAGTAGCTGCAGAATTTAAAAGAAGCGAGGCAAGCGGGGCCCCTGCGGGCGGTTGACGAACGGAAATCAAAGAGGGGACGAGGACATGCGACGGGTGGCTGTAAATTTGCTTTGGACTGTGCAAGTGGACAGAGGCGGAGGGAGCGGGACCTCTGTATCGGGAGAGTGACAGACCATAGGTGACAGTAACGCGGCAACCATCATCGCTGAGAAATTTGCCCTGGTAGCCAGGCTCCACGTATCACTAGAAAACCTGATTGCTGGAGATTTACATTAATTTCTCCAGAGCCCACCTCGGCGATCAGTTGCCGTTTTACATTTGTAAACTTCCAGAAATGAGTTGTCTGCGAAATTGTAATGTGCTCAATTTCCAGCTTATCTGTGGCTTCAGACTCACGGAACGGTGAGACAGTAATTCACATTTTGTTTTTTTGCTGTTCCCGCAGTGAATTTAGTGGCGATTCTGATCCTGTCCCGGGGAAAGTGCGGCCTCTCTACCTGCACCACTCGCTACCTGGTGGCCATGGCAACCGCGGATCTACTAACCATCATATGTCAGGTTATACTGTGGCGGATCAGTTATTATTACTTCCCAGGAACTTTCCTGGACATCACCCCCGTGTGCAGTGTGATCTTTGCCCTAGGACAGGCAGCCACTGACTGTTCAGTCTGGTTCACCGTCACTTTTACATTTGATCGGTTTGTTGCCATTTGTTTCCAGAAGCGGAAAGAAAAGTATTGCACCGGGAAAACTGCGGCTGTGGTTCTGACAATAACCGGCGTTTTGTTCTGCTTTAAAAATGTACCCAACTTCCTTATATACCAACCTGTGACAGTGATTGACAATATACCCTGGGACTGTACTGAAATACCGGGCTACTATACAAATCCCGGGTGGGTGGGATTTGACTCGCTTTCTACCGTCCTAACGCCGCTACTCCCGTTCGTGTTAATACTGCTGTTCAACGCTCTGACAGTCAGACACATTTTAGTGACTAGTCGCGTCCGTAAGGGGCTGAGGGGTCAGAGCAAGACGGAGAACGGCAGTGACCCGGAGATGGAGAGCAGGAAGAGGTCTGTGATCTTACTTCTCACCATCTCCGGAAGCTTCATTATCCTGTGGTCGGTGACTGTTGGCGAATTTCTTTATTGCACGATTTCCGGATTGGATCAGAATAATTACAATGATTCGGAATATATATTTGGACACACGGGAGATATGTTGCTGGTGTTAAGTTGCTGCACAAACACGTTTATTTATGGGGTAACTCAGTCCAAGTTCAGAGAGCAGTTCATCAGCGCAGCAAAATTTCCGCTCTTGTCAATTATTCAACTGATTAATAAATAATATATATTGAGTTGTTTTTACAGGCGGTCGCACTGTTTTCCATCTTTACACTGCAGAACTGACTGTCACCGGACAACGTGCCAGCGGGGGGAATAAAACTGGGGGAACAGGAGGGGCAGGACTGGCAGCTCAATGCTCCAGGGTTCGGATGTTTCAGACGTGTTAGAAGCAGAGGAAAGACGGGTAGGGGGGCATTGCTAGTTAGGGAAAATGTCACAGCAGTGCTCAGGCAGGACAGATTAGAGGGCTTGTCTACTGAGGACATATGTGTGGAGCTGAGAAACAGGAAAGGTATGACCACATTAATGGGGTTGTGTTATAGACCACCCAATATTAGGCGAGAATTGGAGGAGCAAATCTGCAGAGAGATGGTGGACAACTGCAGGAACATAAAATTTTGATAGTAGGGGATTATAATTTTCCACATATTTATTGGGATTCCCATACAGTTAAAGCTCTAGACGGTTTAGAGTTTGTAAAATATGTTTAAGAAAGATTTCTAAACCAATATATAGAGGTACCAAATAGAGAGGATGCAATATTAGATCTCCTATTAGGAAACGAGTTAGGACAGGTGACGGAAGTGTGTGCAGGGGAACACTTTAGTTCCAGTGATCACAGCAACATTCGTTTCAACATGATCATGGTTAAAGATAAATCTGGTCCTCGGGTTGAGGTTCTAAACAGGAAAAAGAACAAATTTGTAGAAATGAGAAAGGATCTAAAGAGCGTGGATTGGGACAGGTTGTTCTCTGGCAAGGATGTGATTGGTAAGTGGGAGGCCTTCAAAGGATAAAGTTTGAGAGTGCTGAGTTTCTATATTCCTGTTAGGATTAAGGGCAAAGTGCATAAAAATAAGGAACTTTGGTTCTCGATGGATATTGGAACTCTTCTAAAGAAGAAGAGAGAGATGTATGTCATCTATAGGCAACAGGAAGCAAATCAGGTGCTTGAGCAGTATAAAATTGCAAAAAAAAATACTGAAGAAAGAAATCAGGAAGGCTAAAAGAAGACATGAGGGTGATTTGGCAGTCAAGGTGAAGGATAATCCAAAGAGCTTCTACAAGTATATTAAGAGCAAAAGGAGAGTAAGGGATACAAATGGTCCTCTTGATGAACAGAGTGGTCGGCTATGTATGGAACAAAAAAAAGGGAGATATTAAATGTTTTTTTTGCATCTGTAGTTACTAAGGAAACTGGCATGGAGTCTATGGAAATAGGGCCAACAAGTAATGAAGTCATGGAGGTAGTAAATTGGATGATAGGAAATAGAGGAGGAGGTGCTTGGTATCTTAAGACAAATCAGAGTAGATAAATCCCCAAGACCTGACAGGGTATTCCCTCGGACCTTGAAGAGGACTGGTGTTGAAATTGCAGGGGCCCTGGCAGATAAAATGTCGGTCTCTGCGGGGGAGGTACTCACGGGTTAGAGGACAGCTCATGTTGTACCGTTACTTAAAAAACGCTCTAAAAGTAATCCGGAAATTTATAGGCGTAAATTTGACGCCATTACTAGGTAAATTATTGGAAGGAGTACTAAAAGATAGGATCTACAAATATTTGGTTAGACAGGGACTTATTAGGGAGAGACAACACGGCTTCGTGCGTGGTAGGTCATTTATAACCATTCTATTAGAGTTTTTCGAGGAGGTTACCAGGAAAGTGGATGAAGGGAAGGCAATGGATGTTGTCCACATGGACTTCAGTAAGTCATTTGACAAGGTCCGCATGAGAAGTTGGTTAGGAAGATTCATTCGCTAGGTGTACATCGAGAGGTAGTAAAATGGATTAGACATTGGCTCAATGGAAGAAGCCAGAGAGTGGTAGCAGAGGATTACTACTCTGATGTGCCACTGGGATCAGCGCTGGGTGCATTGTTATTTGTCATTTATATTACTGATCTAGAAGATAATGTGGTAAATTGGATCAGCAAAGTTGCTGATGTTGCAAAGACTGGAGGGGTAGTGGCCAGTGAGGAAGGTTATCAAAGCTTGCAGAGGGATTTGGACCAGCTGGAAACTTGGGCTGAAAATGACAGATGGAGTTTAATGCAGACATATGTGACGTATTGCACTTTGGAAGGACAAACCAAGGTAGAACATACAAGGTAAATGGTAGGACACTGAGGAGTTCAGTACAATAGAGGGATCTGGGAATACAGATAAAAAGTTCCCAAAAAGTGGGGTCACAGGTAGCTAGGGTCGTAAACAGAGCTTTTGGTACATTGGCCTTTATAAATCAAGCTACTTAATATCAGAGTTGGAATGTAATGGTGAGGTTGTATAAGGAATTGGAGAGGCCGAATTTGGAGTATTGTGTCCAGTTTTGGTCACCTAATTACAGGACAGATATTAATAAGGTTGAAAGAGTGCAGAGAAGGTTTACAAGGATGTTGCCGGGATTTAAGAAACTGAGTTACAGAGAAAGGTTGAATAGGTTAGGACTTTATTCCCTGGAGCGTAGAAAAATGAGGGGAGAATTGATAGAGGTATATAAAATTATGATGGGTATAGATAGAGTGAATGCAAGCAGGTATTTTCCACTGAGGCTAGGGCAGAAAAAAAAACAGAGGACATGTGTTAAGGGTGAAGGGGGCAAAGTTTAAAGGGAACAGTAGGGGGACCTTCTTCACACATAGAGTGGTGGGAGTGTGGAATGAGCTGGCAAAATAAGTGGTAAATGCGGGCTCACTTCTAACATTTAAGAAAAACTTGTACATGTACATAGATGAGAGGGGTTTGGATGAATATGGTGTATTTGTAAGTCAGTAGGACTAGGGAGAAAATGGTTCGGCACAGCCAAGAAGGGCTAAAAGGCCTGTTTCTGTGTTGTAATGTTCTGTGTTTCTGTGGTCCAGAACCTGAGGGAGACATAGCTTCGGAACTGTCGTCACCCAGCCCACGATAACTACTTCCTACCAATTATTAAACTCGCCCTTCCCTTTGTTTTCATTTATTTTTTTTCAACCATAGTCCCGGTCTTGTCAACCGGCATACCGCTTTCGATATTGAATCCAGCACGCGAACGTAAATGTTCATCGGTTAGCAGGCCAACAAAGCCGTTACATCCCCACGAAAACTACGGAGAGGACAGGTCGTAGGATCCGATCCGGTGGGGACCGTGATTCGGTGGAGACAACGTGGGGAGTCTGCTGCGGATCGATGAGTCCGGGTTTTGGAAGTTTTGTGCTCCAGCCTCTGCACATTCAGTAATATTTCAGCTCTAAATAAACTTCTTTTTTATTTGCATACCGTGTGAATTTGTTATCTCCTGTGACGAGCTGTAACAGGGCAGCAAAACACACAGCATTCAGACAAATGCTGAGGCGTGGGTGGGCGGGACATCCCGATCTCTCGGACTGGCGGGACCGAGCGTGTAAACCGCAGACGTACCAGGCTGGAGAATTGCGGGTTTCTCGGCGCTGAGTTGGAGACTGCCGGCGAGGGCGAAGGAGCCGTATACTGAGATGTCCGGGACGAAAGGGGGTTTCCGAATCAATCCTGAGAATCCCCACGACTCAACTCCAACGACACCCCCATATCTGTGATCGTACCTATATTTGACGACACATCCCGAAATGTATACATTGCCAAATCCCTGTACACCCTCAAACGCGCTGACATCCCCACATGCACACATCGTTATCCGAGTGAAAAATAATAATAATCTCAAGTAGTTCACAAAATAGTTGTCTCCTCGTTAAGGAAGCAGTTTAAAGTTCAGTTTAAAGTGCATTTATACATTTATTAATAAAGTATCTAGAAATGAAACATTCCTGAGATACGTCACGTGTCCAAATGCACCGACGCTCTGCAAATTCGTGATCAGCCACATATTTGACGACACGCTCATAAATCAGCACACATCCCGAAGTGCTTGTGCATCCTAAATCCGCGTACAGCCACAAACCTGCTCAGACCCCCATCTGACTATTTCATTATCTCAGAGAACGTGTCATTTCAAACATTTCACAGAATTTCTGCCTCCATATTAGAGACGTAGACAGAACAAGTTTCAGTTTAAGCCCATCTATTATGAAAATACCTGTAATTGAAGTAAGTTCGAGACCCAGGTCCACTGGCAACCACAAATCCGTGTGCATCCACATGCGCCAATAAATCCCTAAATCTGCGCACGTACTACCACATCTGAGTGCACCCTAAATTCCTCTGCGCCAATGTTCCCCAACACACCCCATAATCTGCGCACATCCCTAAATCCATATGAACCCCAAATCCGTCACATCGCCAAACCTGTTGACACCCCACACGCTCATTTGATTATCCCAGAGCAAGAAACCTTTCAAAAAGTTCAGAAAATAACTGTATCCACATTACTAATACAGCAAGAGCAAAGTTCAACATTGAAAGTGCATTTATTGTTTAGGCGTCTACTAATGAAACAGCCTCGAGATTGTCATATCTCCAAATCAACCGACATACGCACTTGCAACCGTTTTTCACCAACACACCCTAAATCTGCGCACAGCCCCAAATCCACACGCAGCATCAAATCAGTGTGCAGGTCCAAATCCATGGGCACCAACAACTACGCCTGAACCCTACAAATCCACACACCCCGACAGACGCAAATCTCCGCACATCCCCGAAACTCGTTTGCAACTCCAGAGAGGCTGACACACGGTTAACTCAATGAACATACCCAAATTAGTGTGCACCTCCATATTGAAGGACATATCAATAAATCTCAGAGCAGGAATCATTTCAAACAGTTGAGAAAAAAAATGACTGCCTCAACATTAAAAATCCGCACATAACATAACATTGCTTTTCAGCTCCTGATCCGCGTGCACCCCCGTTTTCCAGATCACACCCCTAAGACTGCGAGCATCCCCAAATCCGTGCACCCAGCGAATGCTTCACCGCTCCCATATTTGAAGCATACACCTAAATCTGTGCAATCCAAAATTCAGTATGTAGCCCCATATTAGAGAAAACACCCTAAATCCGTCCGCATCCCGAAATCCGGACAGCTTTGTGGTGATTGCTGAGGACTTTAACCACACCAGCTAAAAGACTTGTGTTCCCCAAATTCCTGCAATATGTGGATTTCAAAACCAGCGGAGACAACACACTGGACTTGATTTATACCAACACCCTACAGGCATACAAAGCAGCCCCCTGCCCCCATCTTGGCCACTCTGACCATATATCTGTCATGTTAACACCAGCATATAAACCACAGCTTAAACATGTGAGAGCAGAGAAAAGGCAGATAAGGGTCTGGCCAAAAGGATCAGCCTCAGCACTACAAGACTGTCTTTTGCACACAGACTGGGACATATTCAAAACAGCAGCCTCCTATGATGACCATACAGACATTCAGGAGTATGTGGAGGCAGTAATCAGCTACACAGCCAAATGCACGGTGGATGTCACTGTGATGAAAATCTTCACCGCACGTGGTTATAAAAAGCCATGGATGACAACAGAGGTGCGTTCACTACTGAAGGCCTGTGATCAGCCTACAGATCGGGGGACAGGAGTACGCTTCGCTCAGCCAGGTCTGCGCTTTCTCTAGGGATCAGGAAAGCGAAAAGTACATGGACACTTCTGTGACACAGGTGACACCAGACGGATGTGGCAGGGAATTAAAGCTCTGACAGACTACAAGATCAGGCAGAAAACCGATGACAGCGTCGCCTCTTTTCCAAATATGCTTAACAAATTCTTTGCACGCTTCGAAGCATCAAACAATACAGCAAGGGGGAGAGCCAGTCCCTTCTTACCATCTGACCAGCCGGCTCCAATCATTGATTCAGAGCACACACAGAGAACCCTTGCCATAGTCAACCCACGAAAAACGGGAGATCCCGACAACATCCCTGGAAGTGTGCTTTAGGAATGTGCTGATGTATTAGCAGATGTCCTGTCAGACATTTTCAACATTTCCCTTAGTCAAGCCATTGTCCCCAGATGCTTCAAATCCTCCACAATCATCCCTGTAGCAAAGAAATCAGTTGTAGCCTGTCTGAATGATTACCGTCCCGTCGCCCTGACCCCCATAGTGATGAAATGTTTTTAACGGCTTGTCAAGCCTCATATCACAGCCAGCCTCTCCTCATCGCTGGATCCTCTACAGTTTGCTTATCGTCCAAATCGCTCTACGGAGGATGCAATATCCACCACACTGCACACAGTTCTCTCTCACTTGGACAACAAAGACGCTTATGCCAGAATCCTGTATATTGATTTCAGTTCAGCGTTCAATACCATCATCCCGCAGAGACTAGTGGAGAAACCGTCACTGCTTGGCCTTAACACTGCCATGTGTCACTGGATTCTGGATTTCGTGACAGAGAGACCACAGTCAGTCCATGTTGGTCAGAAGATCTCTGACTCCATCACACTGAACACTGGATCCCCACAAGGCTGTTTGCTTAGCCCATTGCTGTTTACATTGCTAACACATGACTGTGCAGCCAGATTCAAAGTGAACCTGATCATTAAATTTGCTGATGATACCACAGTGGTGGGGCTCATCAGCAAAAATGATGAAACAATGTACAGGGAGGAGGTCAAACACCTAGAGAGCTGGTGCAATGACAACAACTTGTTGCTTAATGTCACCAAAACCAAGGAGATGATCGCCGATTTCAGACGGTCTCAGCCTGAGCACACACCCCTCAGCATCAGCGGCTCCACAGTGCAGAGTGGAAAACATCAAGTTCCTTGGCGGGCAGATCTCGGACAATCTCACCTGGTCCAGGAACACCACTGGGATTGTGAAACAAGCCCAGCAGAGATTGCACTTTCTGAGGAAACTTAAACAAGCATCACTCCCCACTAACATCTTAACTACATTCTACAGAGGCGTGGTTGAGTGTGTGCTGACCTTTTGCATCACAACCTGGTACTCCATCTGCAGTTCCGCCCACCAAACAGCCTTGCAGAGGGTGGTTAGGGGAGCAGAGAAAGTTATTGGGGTCTCCCTACCTTCTGTCCAGGACCACCTTCAGAGTCGATGCCTCCAGTAGACACAGTACATCATTAAAGACCTGTCACACCCTCTGCATGAGCTGTTTGTTCTTCTGCCATCAGTCAAACGTTAGAGGAGCATCAAAACAAAAAACACAAGGCTACTAAACAGCTTCCTCCCACAGGCAGTCAGACTGCTAAATAGCTCCTCTACCTGACTCTGCTTTGGACACTTTTAACTTGACTTTAACTGACATGTGGCAGTTGTGTTTTACTATTTATTGATATGTTTATTATTTAGTGTTGCTTTTGTTATGTTATGATTGCACTGCCCCTGGGAAACGCTGTCTCAATCTGCCCTGCAGAGTTGATGTACGGTTAGAATGACAATAAAGTTTTTGAATCTTGAATATTGAATCTTGAAAAAATCCCATCATGAATACTAGCTTGCCTCTCATCGAGGATCCCTTCAAAAGGAAACATTAAGGACACACAACCAGACATGATACACCCTTTTCTCATTAATGAAAATTAAAATTAATAGGAAAGGAGGTACAGACACATGAAGACACACACTCATTTTTTACGAACAGCATTTCCCCCTCCAGCATCAGTTTCCTGGACGAGCAGGAACTATTTTTGGTTTGGTAATGATTATTTATTTATTTATTTGTATTTTATATTTTCAGTTAATTAAGGCATCAGTTAATTTGGGTAGCAATTTATTTGGGACCACTCTTGAAGAATATAAACGAAGTAGTTAAAATGTCCGGAAATTCCCTTCATTTATTGAGGACACTATGCCGCTTAATTGAGTCCTTCATCTATCTTTGTATCATCGGCAAATTTATCTACAATTCCATTAATCCCATAATTCACATCACAGACATATATCTTAAAAAGGAGCGGGTCCAACGCAGAACCCTGTGGAACTCCATCGGTAACCGACAGCCAGGCAGAATGGGATCCCTTTATTCCCACTCCCTGTTTATTGCCGAACAACCAAAGACCCACTAATGCTAGTAACTCCCCTGTAATTCGATGGGCTCTTGTGTTGCTAAGCAGCCTTGTGTGTCAAAGGACTTCTGAAAATACAAGCACACCACATCCACTGCATCTCCTTTGTTTACCCTGTTTGTAATTTCCTCAAAGAATGTAGTAATTTTAGGACACCATGCTGACATTGGCCTATCTTGTCAGGTGCCTCCAGGTACTCCGTAATCTCATCCCTAACAATCGATTCCAACAACTTCCCAACCACTGATGTCAGGCTAACATGTCTATAGTTTCAGTTCTGCTGCCTCCCACCTTCTTAAGTAGCGGAGTAACATTTGCAGTTCTCCAGTCATTCTGCAATTACTGGAAGATCATTTTTGATGCCTCCGCAATCTCTCCAGCTACTTCCTTCAGAACCCTGGGGTGCATTCCATCAGGTCCAGGAGATTTATCAACCTCTAGACCATTAAGTCTCCTGAACACCTTATCAGTCGTAATTTTCACTGCACATACTTCACTTCCCTGACATTCTTGAATATCTGGTATACTGCAAACGTCTTCCACAGTGAAGACTGATGCAAGATACTCATTCATTTCCTCTGCCATCTCTTCGGCTCTCATTACAATCACTCCAGCATTAGTTTCCATTGGTCCTATAGCTACCCTTTATATCTTATCTATATCTGTACCCTTTACCCTTTATATACTTATACAAAAACTTTCCTATCTTCTTTGATATTAGACGCCAGCTTCCTTTCATAATTTATCATTTCCTTCTTAATGACCTTCTTAGTTCCGTTGTGCAAGTTTTTAAAAGCTTCCCAATCCGCTATCTTCCCACTAAATTTGGCTTCCTTGTATGCTGTCACTTTTGTTTTTGCTTTGGCTTTGATTTAATTTGTCAGCCACGGTGGAGTTCGTCTTCCATTCGAAAATTTCTTCTTATTTGAAATAGTTCTGTCTTTCACTTTCAACATTTTTCGCAGAAACTCCAGTCAATGCTGTTCTGCAGTCATTCCTGCTAGTGTCCCTTTTAGTTCTGCCTTGGCCATTTCCCCCCCCCCCTCATATTATTGCCATTTCCTTTATTCCACCGAAATAACGACACGTTAGAATCTAGTTTCTCCTCCTCAGATTTCAAAGTCAACTCGATCATATTGTGATCACTGTTCCCTAAGCGTTCCTTAAACTTAAGCTCCCTCATCACCCCTGGATCATTGCGCAAAACTCACTCCAGCACAACCGATCCCTTAGGGGCTCGACAACAAGATGTTCTAAAAAGCCATCCCTTAGGCATTCAACAAATTTTCTTTCTGAGGTCCAGTACTGTCTAGTTTTTTCACAATTCACTTTCATGTTAAAATCCCCAACGATTATCAGTAC
This sequence comes from Hemitrygon akajei, assembly GCF_048418815.1. Classification (NCBI taxonomy): domain Eukaryota; kingdom Metazoa; phylum Chordata; class Chondrichthyes; order Myliobatiformes; family Dasyatidae; genus Hemitrygon; species Hemitrygon akajei. The sequence goes on along the minus strand of NW_027331927.1, from coordinate 2,863,347 downwards.
ATTGACCTTCTGCCATGCCTTTTCAATCTCCTTCTGAAGTTTGTAATTCATATCCCGGCTGCTGTTTGGAGGCCTGTATACAGCTGCCACTATGGTACATTTACTCGCCAGTTGTTTCCTCAACCCATAGAGACTCTACAACTTCCAGTCATATGTCATCCTTTTTGATGCTTTAATATTATTTCTTATACGCAGGGCCACTCACCCCTTCTGTCTACTAGCCTATCTTTCCGATAGACCATATACCTTTGGAAGTTCAGCTCCCAAAGAATGGCAGCCATTCTTTAGCCAAGTTTAAGACATGTCCCCAAAGTCATGTTTGTCAAACTGTAGCTGAATTTCACTATCGGCCATTTTATTTCTTATTCTGCGTTCATTCAAATATCACACTTTCAGTCCAGTATGTGTTGTTTCTATTGTAACTGCACCAGGCATCTATAATCCTGTAACTCATCCCACTGGCTGTGATTATGCCTCATCTCCTGCCTGTCCTTTCTGTCATCTGTGTCGCGCACTATCTCTGATTTATTTCAGTTTTCCCCTTCCTCAGCCCCATCACTCCGGTTCCCATCCCCCTGTCAAATTTGTTTAATTAAATTCCACTGTTTAACGTTTTTTTTTCCCATAGAGATGATTCATTTTTCTGAACTGGCCTCTCATGTAGGTTTTCTGGTCTGTTTTCATTTTAGCAGACTTCCATATACTCTCATGGAGTGCTGAATCCTGTTTATTTTTATATACAAATACATACTTTAGAAGTGTTATCAGACTGTTCGGTGATTTTTTAAAAGTCTGTATAGCTTTTCATCCTTCTGTCCTCGGTAGTGTTAATCTAAGGGGGTTTCAGTGTAAACAGTGCATTATTTTTTAATTTGTCGTTTCAGTTCTTATTTTTCATTTGTAAAGTTTCCAGGTTGGAAAGGGAGGAAGTAGATTTTGCCGAAATAATACTTAAATATTGGTATAGCAGAAGTGTTTATTGCTTTTGATGTATTTGCTATACAATGGAGATCTGCTTGGCAAATGTTCTTAAGCCTTGCAGTAAATTTTGTCATGCTTTCCCTTTATCGCACTACTTTATGTTTCACTTGCCTGTTGGCATTCCAGAAACCCGCGTATCAAGAGTTCTGATGCAGCGTCTTAGCACAAAACTCTGATCCCGTCCATAAATGCGGCTTGACCTGCTGAGCCCCTCCAGCACGTTGTGTGTACTGCTCTGGATTCCCAGCATCTGCAGTATCCAGCGCATCTCATGTGTCCCATATACTTGTAAGTTTCTAGAAAGGACGCGCAGGGACGCAGAAAAGGTTGCTTAGCTCTGTTGGTGAAAAAATCAAATCAAATTTTAGCATTCCTTTCAAGAGGACTTGAAGATAAAAGCAAGGACTTAATATTGAGGCTTAATAAAGTACTGGCGAGGTTTCACTTGGAATACTGTAAGCAGTTTTGGGCCCCTGATCTTAGAAAGGATGGGCTAACATGAAGTGAGTTTAACGGAGGTTTACGAAAATGATTCCAGGATTGAATATCTTGTCATAAGAAGAGAATCTGATGGGTGATATAATTGAAATGCTGTCTAATGTCTCGATGGATTGGATGTGGAGAGAATGTCCTTTGGTGGGAGAGTCTAGAACCAGAGGACACAGTTTCTGAATAGAGGTGCGTCCCTTTGGAACGAAGATGAGATTAGCCAGAGAGTGGTGAATCTGTGGAATTCGTTGCCAAAGGCAGTTGTGGAGGCCGGTTCACTACGTTTGTTTCAGACAGTGTTTGATAGACTCTCCATTGGTCAGGAGATGAAGGGATACAGGGGGAAAGCAAGAGATTGGGGCTGCGTGGAAAGTTAGATCAGCCATGATGAAATGGCGGAGCAGACTCGATGAGCCAATAATTGCTCTTACGTCTTCTGGTCTCATGTCTCATGCTCATCTCTTGGTGGTATTGTATCTTGCTGATTCTACCAGCTCTATTACAACTTTCATGCTTTACTTTGCTCTGCAATTATCTTGACCAATGTTCGTGTTTATATCTTTAGATATAAATTCTATTAATTAAATTAATTGCTCTGCCTTTGATGATGAAGCAGCGATCGTCCGCCTATAGAGGATTTGTCGACCTATAACAAACAATTATTATATTTATATTGTTTCTCAGCTCAAGCTGGTAAAACTGGGAGTCCGGGCAGCACGAAACGGACTCATTTCTCAGTTTGCTAGGAACTTGTCTGCTCATCTCGCGGGGATGTTTTCAATGGAGGGACATTAGAGGTTAACTTAATCTTCTATAGTGACCATTTCTTCATTTCACTGGATTGTGCTTTCACTTAAGTTTATCTGTCTGTACTTCTTATTATTTTTACACATCCGTCATGGAGTGCGAATCCTGGTTTCGTTATAGAAAATATATCCTGAGGAGGTTTTTTACTTCACCACCCCCCTCCCTGTTTCATCAATAAACTACCTTGTACTTCCTCCCCTGCCCCGTACACCTCTTACTCTGACTTACCATCTATTTCCCCACCAATACCAATAATGAAAACGCATAGGGGGCAGAAGTGAGCATAGATGCGATTACTGAGGAGAAAATGTGCTTTGGAAGCTGAAAGGCCTGAAAGTAGATAAGACTCCTGGACTAGTGTTCAGAAAAATGTAGTTGAAGAGATTGTGAAGAGATTAGAGCCATATCACACTAAAACACAAAAATGCCATTCGGCCAATTTAGTCTGTGCCAACCCCGTAATCTGACTAGTTCCAGCGATCTCCAGCCGGAACATATCCCTCGGTACACGTCGCTTCCATGTATCCATCCAAATTCACTGAAATGTTGAAATCGATACTGCCACTTGCTCTGTCCGCCCATTCCACATTCTCACCGCCTCTGAGTGAAGAAGTGCCGCCTCCTGTTTCTCTTACAGAAGGAGTAATGATCTTTCAAGAGTTGTTCGATTTTGGAATGTTTCTGGGGGACTAGAAAGTTGCAAATGTCACTCCACTCTTTTAAAAGGAGGGAGGAAGAAGAAAGCACATGATAGAACAGATGGTCTGACTTCAGTGGTTAAGAAGACTTTGGATTCCTTTCAGGATGATTTCTCTTTAGAGGCGCATGAGTTTTCCTTTGGGGAAATCTTTCCTGAGAAATCTGTTGGAATTCTTTGAGTAATTAATAAGCAAGATAGAGAAATGAAAGGCAGTGGATGCTGTTTGCATGAATTTTCAGATGATCTTTAGCAAGGTTTCACACATGAGGCTGCTTAACAACATCACAGGTCATGGTATTACAGGAATGATACTGGCATGGACCGATGGTTGGATTACTGGCAAGAGCAAAGAGTCGGTACAATGCGAGCCTACACTCTTTGCAGCCGGTAACTAACGGTATGTTGCTGGGGTCACTATTGAGAACTCCTCTTTTCATGTTAGATATCAACGAACTTGGATAATCTAATCAGAGCAACTAACTGTGGTGGAAGGATCAGGTAATGATCTGCTAAACCTAAGGCCTTGGACAGTTTAGAGAAATTTGTGCCAACCACATAAAACAGGGAAATAGGCAATGCAAACACAGACGCCGTGGACGTGCTAACGCAAAAGGATCGATTCCGTGCTCCGTAACTTGAAGAACCTGTGAGTGCTTTGAGTTGTAATATAAGATAAATTATGATGAATTAAATAAAATTTCCGTAGCTTTGTCATTATATCGCTCGATTTCATGTGAACAGATAATATAGGAATTTGGCATCAGGTTAGAGAATGACGTCTTTCTGTGTACTGGGCAAGTGCAATAACCTGACAGCTACCACATTACAGACACGCTGAAACGCACGTCCGGCTGTGCTGATCCAAACATCCCAACGCTTTCCCGACACAAATCCAATAACCTGACAGCTACCACATTACAGACACGCTGAAGGGCCCGTCCGGCTGTGCTGATCCAAACATCCCAACGCTTTCCCGACAGAAATGCAATAACCTGACAGCTACCACATTACAGACACGCTGAAACGCTCGTCCGGCTGTGCTGATCCAAAGATCCCAACGCTTTCCCGACACAAATGCAATAACCTGACAGCTACCACATTACAGACACGCTGAAACGCTCGTCCGGCTGTGCTGATCCAAAGATCCCAACGCTTTCCCGACACAAATGCAATAACCTGACAGCTACCACATTACAGACACGCTGAAGGGCCCGTCCGGCTGTGCTGATCCAAACATCCCAACGCTTTCCCGACACAAATGCAATAACCTGACAGCTACCACATTACAGACACGCTGAAACGCACGTCCGGCTGTGCTGATCCACACATCCCAACGCTTTCCCGACACAAATGCAATAACCTGACAGCTACCACATTACAGACACGCTGAAGGGCCCGTCCGACTGTGCTGATCCAAACATCCCAACGCTTTCCCCACACAAATGCAATAACCTGACAGCTACCACATTACAGACACGCTGAAGGGCCGTCCGGCTGTGCTGCTCCAAACATCCCAACGCTTTCCCGACACAAATGCAATAACCTGACAGCTACCACATTACAGACACGCTGAAGGGCTCGTCCGGCTGTGCTGATCCAAACATCCCAACGCTTTCCCGACACAAATGCAATAACCTGACAGCTACCACATTACAGACACGCTGAAGGGCCGTCCGGCTGTGCTGATCCAAACATCCCAACGCTTTCCCGACACAAATGCAATAACCTGACAGCTACCACATTACAGACACGCTGAAACGCACGTCCGGCTGTGCTGATCCAAACATCCAAAAGCTTTACCGACACTAATGCAATAACCTGACAGCTACCACATTACATGCACGCTGAAGGGCCCGTCCGTCTGTGCTGATCCAAACATCCCAACGCTTTCCCGACACAAATGCAATTACCTGACAGCTACCACATTACAGACACGCTGAAACGCACGTCCGGCTGTGCTGATCCAAACATCCCAACGCTTTCCCGACACAAATGCAATAACCGGACAGCTGCCACATTACAGACACGCTGAAGGGCCCGTCCGGCTGTGCTGATCCAAATATCCCAACGCTTTCCCGACATAAATCCAATAACCTGACAGCTACCACATTACAGACACTCTGAAGGGCCCGTCCGGCTGTGCTGATCCAAACATCCCAACGCTTTCCCGACACAATTGCATTAACCTGACAGCTACCACATTACACACACGCTGAATGGCTCGTCCGGCTGTGCTGATCCAAACATCCCAACGCTTTCCCGACACAAATGCAATAACCTGACAGCTACCACATTACAGGCACGCTGAAGGGCCCGTCCGGCTGTGCTGATCCAAACATCCCAACGCTTTCCCGACACAAATGCAATAACCTGACAGCTACCACATTACAGACACGCTGAAGGGCCCGTCCGGCTGTGCTGATCCAAACATCCCAACGCTTTCCCCACACAAATGCAATAACCTGACAGCTACCACATTACAGACACGCTGAAGGGCCAGTCCGGCTGTGCTGATCCAAACATCCCAACGCTTTCCCCACACAAATGCAATAACCTGACAGCTACCACATTACAGACACGCTGAAGGGCTCGTCCGGCTGGGCTGATGCAAACATCCCAACGCTTTCCCGACACAAATGCAATAACCTGACAGCTACCACATTACAGACACGCTGAAGGGCTCGTCCGGCTGGGCTGATGCAAACATCCCAACGCTTTCCCGACACAAATGCAATAACCTGACAGCTACCACATTACAGACACGCTGAAGGGCTCGTCCGGCTGGGCTGATGCAAACATCCCAACGCTTTCCCGACACAAATGCAATAACCTGACAGCTACCACATTACAGGCACGCTGAAGGGCCCGTCCGGCTGTGCTGATCCAAACATCCCAACGCTTTCCCGACACAAATGCAATAACCTGACAGCTACCACATTACAGACACGCTGAAGGGCCCGTCCGGCTGTGCTGATCCAAACATCCCAACGCTTTCCCCACACAAATGCAATAACCTGACAGCTACCACATTACAGACACGCTGAAGGGCCAGTCCGGCTGTGCTGATCCAAACATCCCAACGCTTTCCCCACACAAATGCAATAACCTGACAGCTACCACATTACAGACACGCTGAAGGGCTCGTCCGGCTGGGCTGATGCAAACATCCCAACGCTTTCCCGACACAAATGCAATAACCTGACAGCTACCACATTACTGACACGCTGAAGGGCTCGTCCGGCTGGGCTGATGCAAACATCCCAACGCTTTCCCGACACAAATGCTATAACCTGACAGCTACCACATTACAGACACGCAGAAACGCACGTCCGGCTGTGCTAGTCCACACATCCCAACGCTTTCCCGACACAAATGCAATAACCTGACAGCTACCACATTACAGACACGCTGAAGGGCTCGTCCGGCTGGGCTGATGCAAACATCCCAACGCTTTCCCGACACAAATGCAATAACCTGACAGCTACCACATTACAGACACGCTGAAGGGCTCGTCCGGCTGGGCTGATGCAAACATCCCAACGCTTTCCCGACACAAATGCAATAACCTGACAGCTACCACATTACAGACACGCTGAAGGGCTCGTCCGGCTGGGCTGATGCAAACATCCCAACGCTTTCCCGACACAAATGCTATAACCTGACAGCTACCACATTACAGACACGCTGAAGGGCTCGTCCGGCTGTGCAGATCCAAACATCCCAACGCTTTCCCGACACAAATGCAATAATCTGACAGCTACCACATTACAGAGACGCTGAAACGCACGTTCGGCTGTGCTGATCCAAACATCCCAACGCTTTCCCGACACAAATGCAATAAACTGACAGCTACCACATTATAGACACGCTGAAGGGCCCGTCCGGCTGTGCTGATCCAAACATCCCAACGCTTTCCGAACACAAATGCAATAACCTGACAGCTACCACATTACAGACACGCTGAAGGGCCCGTCCGGCTGTGCTGATCCAAACATCCCAACGCTTTCCCGACACAAATCCAATAACCTGACAGCTACCACATTACAGACACGCTGAAGGGCCCGTCCGGCTGTGCTGATCCAAACATCCCAACGCTTTCCCGACACAAATGCAATAACCTGACAGCTACCACATTACAGTCACGCTGAAACGCACGTCCGGCTGTGCTGATCCAAACATCCCAACGCTTTCCCGACACAAATGCAGTAACCTGACAGCTACCACATTACAGAGACGCTGAAACGCACGTCCGGCTGTGCTGATCCAAACATCCCAACGCTTTCCCGACACAAATGCAATAACCTGACAGCTACCACATTACAGACACGCTGAAACGCACGTCCGGCTGTGCTGATCCAAACATCCCAACGCTTTCCCGACACAAATGCAATAACCTGACAGCTACCACATTACAGGCACGCTGAAGGGCCCGTCCGGCTGTGCTGATCCAAACATCACAACGCTTTCCCGACACAAATGCAATAACCTGACAGCTACCACATTACAGACACGCTGAAGGGCCGTCCGGCTGTGCTGATCCAAACATCCCAACGCTTTCCCGACACAAATCCAATAACCTGACAGCTACCACATTACAGACACGCTGAAGGGCCGTCCGGCTGTGCTGATCCAAACATCCCAACGCTTTCCCCACACAAATGCAATTACCTGACAGCTACCACATTACAGACACGCTGAAACGCACGTCCGGCTGTGCTGATCCAAACATCCCAACGCTTTCCCGACACAAATGCAATAACCTGACAGCTGCCACATTACAGACACGCTGAAGGGCCCGTCCGGCTGTGCTGATCCAAATATCCCAACGCTTTCCCGACATAAATCGAATAACCTGACAGCTACCACATTACAGACACTCTGAAGGGCCCGTCCGGCTGTGCTGATCCAAACATCCCAACGCTTTCCCGACACAATTGCATTAACCTGACAGCTACCACATTACACACACGCTGAATGGCTCGTCCGGCTGTGCTGATCCAAACACCCAACGCTTTCCCGAAACAAATGCAATAACCTGACAGCTACCACATTACAGGCACGCTGAAGGGCCCGTCCGGCTGTGCTGATCCAAACATCCCAACGCTTTCCCGACACAAATGCAATAACCTGACAGCTACCACATTACAGACACGCTGAAGGGCCCGTCCGGCTGTGCTGATCCAAACATCCCAACGCTTTCCCCACACAAATGCAATAACCTGACAGCTACCACATTACAGACACGCTGAAGGGCCAGTCCGGCTGTGCTGATCCAAACATCCCAACGCTTTCCCGACACAAATGCAATAACCTGACAGCTACCACATTACAGACACGCTGAAGGGCTCGTCCGGCTGGGCTGATGCAAACATCCCAACGCTTTCCCGACACAAATGCAATAACCTGACAGCTACCACATTACAGACACGCTGAAGGGCTCGTCCGGCTGGGCTGATGCAAACATCCCAACGCTTTCCCGACACAAATGCTATAACCTGACAGCTACCACATTACAGACACGCTGAAACGCACGTCCGGCTGTGCTAGTCCACACATCCCAACGCTTTCCCGACACAAATGCAATAACCTGACAGCTACCACATTACAGACACGCTGAAGGGCTCGTCCGGCTGGGCTGATGCAAACATCCCAACGCTTTCCCGACACAAATGCAATAACCTGACAGCTACCACATTACAGACACGCTGAAGGGCTCGTCCGGCTGGGCTGATGCAAACATCCCAACGCTTTCCCGACACAAATGCTATAACCTGACAGCTACCACATTACAGACACGCTGAAGGGCTCGTCCGGCTGTGCAGATCCAAACATCCCAACGCTTTCCCGACACAAATGCAATAACCTGACAGCTACCACATTACAGACACGCTGAAACGCTCGTCCGGCTGTGCTGATCCAAAGATCCCAACGCTTTCCCGACACAAATGCAATAACCTGACAGCTACCACATTACAGACACGCTGAAGGGCCCGTCCGGCTGTGCTGATCCAAACATCCCAACGCTTTCCCGACACAAATGCAATAACCTGACAGCTACCACATTACAGACACGCTGAAACGCTCGACCGGCTGTGCAGATCCACACATCCCAACGCTTTCCCGACACAAATGCAATAACCTGACAGCTACCACATTACAGACACGCTGAAGGGCCCGTCCGACTGTGCTGATCCAAACATCCCAACGCTTTCCCCACACAAATGCAATAACCTGACAGCTACCACATTACAGACACGCTGAAGGGCCGTCCGGCTGTGCTGCTCCAAACATCCCAACGCTTTCCCGACACAAATGCAATAACCTGACAGCTACCACATTACAGACACGCTGAAGGGCTCGTCCGGCTGTGCTGATCCAAACATCCCAACGCTTTCCCGACACAAATGCAATAACCTGACAGCTACCACATTACAGACACGCTGAAGGGCCGTCCGGCTGTGCTGATCCAAACAACCCAACGCTTTCCCGACACAAATGCAATAACCTGACAGCTACCACATTACAGACACGCTGAAACGCACGTCCGGCTGTGCTGATCCAAACATCCAAAAGCTTTACCGACACTAATGCAATAACCTGACAGCTACCACATTACATGCACGCTGAAGGGCCCGTCCGTCTGTGCTGATCCAAACATCCCAACGCTTTCCCGACACAAATGCAATTACCTGACAGCTACCACATTACAGACACGCTGAAACGCACGTCCGGCTGTGCTGATCCAAACATCCCAACGCTTTCCCGACACAAATGCAATAACCGGACAGCTGCCACATTACAGACACGCTGAAGGGCCCGTCCGGCTGTGCTGATCCAAATATCCCCACGCTTTCCCGACATAAATCCAATAACCTGACAGCTACCACATTACAGACACTCTGAAGGGCCCGTCCGGCTGTGCTGATCCAAACATCCCAACGCTTTCCCGACACAATTGCATTAACCTGACAGCTACCACATTACACACACGCTGAATGGCTCGTCCGGCTGTGCTGATCCAAACATCCCAACGCTTTCCCGACACAAATGCAATAACCTGACAGCTACCACATTACAGGCACGCTGAAGGGCCCGTCCGGCTGTGCTGATCCAAACATCCCAACGCTTTCCCGACACAAATGCAATAACCTGACAGCTACCACATTACAGACACGCTGAAGGGCCCGTCCGGCTGTGCTGATCCAAACATCCCAACGCTTTCCCCACACAAATGCAATAACCTGACAGCTACCACATTACAGACACGCTGAAGGGCCAGTCCGGCTGTGCTGATCCAAACATCCCAACGCTTTCCCCACACAAATGCAATAACCTGACAGCTACCACATTACAGACACGCTGAAGGGCTCGTCCGGCTGGGCTGATGCAAACATCCCAACGCTTTCCCGACACAAATGCAATAACCTGACAGCTACCACATTACAGACACGCTGAAGGGCTCGTCCGGCTGGGCTGATGCAAACATCCCAACGCTTTCCCGACACAAATGCTATAACCTGACAGCTACCACATTACAGACACGCAGAAACGCACGTCCGGCTGTGCTAGTCCACACATCCCAACGCTTTCCCGACACAAATGCAATAACCTGACAGCTACCACATTACAGACACGCTGAAGGGCTCGTCCGGCTGGGCTGATGCAAACATCCCAACGCTTTCCCGACACAAATGCAATAACCTGACAGCTACCACATTACAGACACGCTGAAGGGCTCGTCCGGCTGGGCTGATGCAAACATCCCAACGCTTTCCCGACACAAATGCTATAACCTGACAGCTACCACATTACAGACACGCTGAAGGGCTCGTCCGGCTGTGCAGATCCAAACATCCCAACGCTTTCCCGACACAAATGCAATAATCTGACAGCTACCACATTACAGAGACGCTGAAACGCACGTTCGGCTGTGCTGATCCAAACATCCCAACGCTTTCCCGACACAAATGCAATAAACTGACAGCTACCACATTATAGACACGCTGAAGGGCCCGTCCGGCTGTGCTGATCCAAACATCCCAACGCTTTCCGAACACAAATGCAATAACCTGACAGCTACCACATTACAGACACGCTGAAGGGCCCGTCCGGCTGTGCTGATCCAAACATCCCAACGCTTTCCCGACACAAATCCAATAACCTGACAGCTACCACATTACAGACACGCTGAAGGGCCCGTCCGGCTGTGCTGATCCAAACATCCCAACGCTTTCCCGACACAAATGCAATAACCTGACAGCTACCACATTACAGTCACGCTGAAACGCACGTCCGGCTGTGCTGATCCAAACATCCCAACGCTTTCCCGACACAAATGCAGTAACCTGACAGCTACCACATTACAGAGACGCTGAAACGCACGTCCGGCTGTGCTGATCCAAACATCCCAACGCTTTCCCGACACAAATGCAATAACCTGACAGCTACCACATTACAGACACGCTGAAACGCACGTCCGGCTGTGCTGATCCAAACATCCCAACGCTTTCCCGACACAAATGCAATAACCTGACAGCTACCACATTACAGGCACGCTGAAGGGCCCGTCCGGCTGTGCTGATCCAAACATCACAACGCTTTCCCGACACAAATGCAATAACCTGACAGCTACCACATTACAGACACGCTGAAGGGCCGTCCGGCTGTGCTGATCCAAACATCCCAACGCTTTCCCGACACAAATCCAATAACCTGACAGCTACCACATTACAGACACGCTGAAGGGCCGTCCGGCTGTGCTGATCCAAACATCCCAACGCTTTCCCCACACAAATGCAATTACCTGACAGCTACCACATTACAGACACGCTGAAACGCACGTCCGGCTGTGCTGATCCAAACATCCCAACGCTTTCCCGACACAAATGCAATAACCTGACAGCTGCCACATTACAGACACGCTGAAGGGCCCGTCCGGCTGTGCTGATCCAAATATCCCAACGCTTTCCCGACATAAATCGAATAACCTGACAGCTACCACATTACAGACACTCTGAAGGGCCCGTCCGGCTGTGCTGATCCAAACATCCCAACGCTTTCCCGACACAATTGCATTAACCTGACAGCTACCACATTACACACACGCTGAATGGCTCGTCCGGCTGTGCTGATCCAAACACCCAACGCTTTCCCGACACAAATGCAATAACCTGACAGCTACCACATTACAGGCACGCTGAAGGGCCCGTCCGGCTGTGCTGATCCAAACATCCCAACGCTTTCCCCACACAAATGCAATAACCTGACAGCTACCACATTACAGACACGCTGAAGGGCCAGTCCGGCTGTGCTGATCCAAACATCCCAACGCTTTCCCGACACAAATGCAATAACCTGACAGCTACCACATTACAGACACGCTGAAGGGCTCGTCCGGCTGGGCTGATGCAAACATCCCAACGCTTTCCCGACACAAATGCAATAACCTGACAGCTACCACATTACAGACACGCTGAAGGGCTCGTCCGGCTGGGCTGATGCAAACATCCCAACGCTTTCCCGACACAAATGCTATAACCTGACAGCTACCACATTACAGACACGCTGAAACGCACGTCCGGCTGTGCTAGTCCACACATCCCAACGCTTTCCCGACACAAATGCAATAACCTGACAGCTACCACATTACAGACACGCTGAAGGGCTCGTCCGGCTGGGCTGATGCAAACATCCCAACGCTTTCCCGACACAAATGCAATAACCTGACAACTACCACATTACAGACACGCTGAAGGGCTCGTCCGGCTGGGCTGATGCAAACATCCCAACGCTTTCCCGACACAAATGCTATAACCTGACAGCTACCACATTACAGACACGCTGAAGGGCTCGTCCGGCTGTGCAGATCCAAACATCCCAACGCTTTCCCGACACAAATGCAATAATCTGACAGCTACCACATTACAGAGACGCTGAAACGCACGTTCGGCTGTGCTGATCCAAACATCCCAACGCTTTCCCGACACAAATGCAATAAACTGACAGCTACCACATTATAGACACGCTGAAGGGCCCGTCCGGCTGTGCTGATCCAAACATCCCAACGCTTTCCGAACACAAATGCAATAACCTGACAGCTACCACATTACAGACACGCTGAAGGGCCCGTCCGGCTGTGCTGATCCAAACATCCCAACGCTTTCCCGACACAAATCCAATAACCTGACAGCTACCACATTACAGACACGCTGAAGGGCCCGTCCGGCTGTGCTGATCCAAACATCCCAACGCTTTCCCGACACAAATGCAATAACCTGACAGCTACCACATTACAGTCACGCTGAAACGCACGTCCGGCTGTGCTGATCCAAACATCCCAACGCTTTCCCGACACAAATGCAATAACCTGACAGCTACCACATTACAGACACGCTGAAGGGCCCGTCCGACTGTGCTGATCCAAACATCCCAACGCTTTCCCGACACAAATCCAATAACCTGACAGCTACCACATTACAGACACGCTGAAGGGCCCGTCCGGCTGTGCTGATCCAAACATCCCAACGCTTTCCCGACACAAATGCAATAACCTGACAGCTACCACATTACAGTCACGCTGAAACGCACGTCCGGCTGTGCTGATCCAAACATCCCAACGCTTTCCCGACACAAATGCAGTAATCTGACAGCTACCACATTACAGAGACGCTGAAACGCACGTCCGGCTGTGCTGATCCAAACATCCCAACGCTTTCCCGACACAAATGCAATAACCTGACAGCTACCACATTACAGACACGCTGAAACGCACGTCCGGCTGTGCTGATCCAAACATCCCAACGCTTTCCCGACACAAATGCAATAACCTGACAGCTACCACATTACAGGCACGCTGAAGGGCCCGTCCGGCTGTGCTGATCCAAACATCTCAACGTTTTCCGCACACAAATGCAATAACCTGACAGCTACCACATTACAGACACGCTGAAGGGCCGTCCGGCTGTGCTGATCCAAACATCACAACGCTTTCCCGACACAAATGCAATAACCTGACAGCTACCACATTACAGACACGCTGAAGGGCCGTCCGGCTGTGCTGATCCAAACATCCCAACGCTTTCCCGACACAAATCCAATAACCTGACAGCTACCACATTACAGACACGCTGAAGGGCCGTCCGGCTGTGCTGATCCAAACATCCCAACGCTTTCCCCACACAAATGCAATTACCTGACAGCTACCACATTACAGACACGCTGAAACGCACGTCCGGCTGTGCTGATCCAAACATCCCAACGCTTTCCCGACACAAATGCAATAACCTGACAGCTGCCACATTACAGACACGCTGAAGGGCCCGTCCGGCTGTGCTGATCCAAATATCCCAACGCTTTCCCGACATAAATCCAATAACCTGACAGCTACCACATTACAGACACTCTGAAGGGCCCGTCCGGCTGTGCTGATCCAAACATCCCAACGCTTTCCCGACACAATTGCATTAACCTGACAGCAACCACATTACACACACGCTGAATGGCTCGTCCGGCTGTGCTGATCCAAACACCCAACGCTTTCCCCACACAAATGCAATAACCTGATAGCTACCACATTACAGACACGCTGAAGGGCCCGTCCGGCTGTGCTGATCCAAACATCCCAACGCTTTCCCCACACAAATGCAATAACCTGACAGCTACCACATTACAGACACGCTGAAGGGCCCGTCCGGCTGTGCTGATCCAAACATCCCAACGCTTTCCCGACACAAATGCAATAACCTGACAGCTACCACATTACAGACACGCTGAATGGCCAGTCCGGCTGTGCTGATCCAAACATCCCAACGCTTTCCCCACACAAATGCAATAACCTGACAGCTACCACATTACAGACACGCTGAAGGGCTCGTCCGGCTGGGCTGATGCAAACATCCCAACGCTTTCCCGACACAAATGTAATAACCTGACAGCTACCACATTACAGACACGCTGAAGGGCTCGTCCGGCTGGGCTGATGCAAACATCCCAACGCTTTCCCGACACAAATGCTATAACCTGACAGCTACCACATTACAGACACGCTGAAACGCACGTCCGGCTGTGCTAGTCCACACATCCCAACGCTTTCCCGACACAAATGCAATAACCTGACAGCTACCACATTACAGACACGCTGAAGGGCTCGTCCGGCTGGGCTGATGCAAACATCCCAACGCTTTCCCGACACAAATGCAATAACCTGACAGCTACCACATTACAGGCACGCTGAAGGGCCCGTCCGGCTGTGCTGATCCAAACATCCCAACGCTTTCCCGACACAAATGCAATAACCTGACAGCTACCACATTACAGACACGCTGAAGGGCCCGTCCGGCTGTGCTGATCCAAACATCCCAACGCTTTCCCCACACAAATGCAATAACCTGACAGCTACCACATTACAGACACGCTGAAGGGCCAGTCCGGCTGTGCTGATCCAAACATCCCAACGCTTTCCCCACACAAATGCAATAACCTGACAGCTACCACATTACAGACACGCTGAAGGGCTCGTCCGGCTGGGCTGATGCAAACATCCCAACGCTTTCCCGACACAAATGCAATAACCTGACAGCTACCACATTACAGACACGCTGAAGGGCTCGTCCGGCTGGGCTGATGCAAACATCCCAACGCTTTCCCGACACAAATGCTATAACCTGACAGCTACCACATTACAGACACGCAGAAACGCACGTCCGGCTGTGCTAGTCCACACATCCCAACGCTTTCCCGACACAAATGCAATAACCTGACAGCTACCACATTACAGACACGCTGAAGGGCTCGTCCGGCTGGGCTGATGCAAACATCCCAACGCTTTCCCGACACAAATGCAATAACCTGACAGCTACCACATTACAGACACGCTGAAGGGATCGTCCGGCTGGGCTGATGCAAACATCCCAACGCTTTCCCGACACAAATGCTATAACCTGACAGCTACCACATTACAGACACGCTGAAGGGCTCGTCCGGCTGTGCAGATCCAAACATCCCAACGCTTTCCCGACACAAATGCAATAATCTGACAGCTACCACATTACAGAGACGCTGAAACGCACGTTCGGCTGTGCTGATCCAAACATCCCAACGCTTTCCCGACACAAATGCAATAAACTGACAGCTACCACATTATAGACACGCTGAAGGGCCCGTCCGGCTGTGCTGATCCAAACATCCCAACGCTTTCCGAACACAAATGCAATAACCTGACAGCTACCACATTACAGACACGCTGGAGGGCCCGTCCGGCTGTGCTGATCCAAACATCCCAACGCTTTCCCGACACAAATCCAATAACCTGACAGCTACCACATTACAGACACGCTGAAGGGCCCGTCCGGCTGTGCTGATCCAAACATCCCAACGCTTTCCCGACACAAATGCAATAACCTGACAGCTACCACATTACAGTCACGCTGAAACGCACGTCCGGCTGTGCTGATCCAAACATCCCAACGCTTTCCCGACACAAATGCAGTAACCTGACAGCTACCACATTACAGAGACGCTGAAACGCACGTCCGGCTGTGCTGATCCAAACATCCCAACGCTTTCCCGACACAAATGCAATAACCTGACAGCTACCACATTACAGACACGCTGAAACGCACGTCCGGCTGTGCTGATCCAAACATCCCAACGCTTTCCCGACACAAATGCAATAACCTGACAGCTACCACATTACAGGCACGCTGAAGGGCCCGTCCGGCTGTGCTGATCCAAACATCCCAACGTTTTCCGCACACAAATGCAATAACCTGACAGCTACCACATTACAGACACGCTGAAGGACCGTCCGGCTGTGCTGATCCAAACATCACAACGCTTTCCCGACACAAATGCAATAACCTGACAGCTACCACATTACAGACACGCTGAAGGGCCGTCCGGCTGTGCTGATCCAAACATCCCAACGCTTTCCCGACACAAATCCAATAACCTGACAGCTACCACATTACAGACACGCTGAAGGGCCGTCCGGCTGTGCTGATCCAAACATCCCAACGCTTTCCCCACACAAATGCAATTACCTGACAGCTACCACATTACAGACACGCTGAAACGCACGTCCGGCTGTGCTGATCCAAACATCCCAACGCTTTCCCGACACAAATGCAATAACCTGACAGCTGCCACATTACAGACACGCTGAAGGGCCCGTCCGGCTGTGCTGATCCAAATATCCCAACGCTTTCCCGACATAAATCCAATAACCTGACAGCTACCACATTACAGACACTCTGAAGGGCCCGTCCGGCTGTGCTGATCCAAACATCCCAACGCTTTCCCGACACAATTGCATTATCCTGACAGCTACCACATTACACACACGCTGAATGGCTCGTCCGGCTGTGCTGATCCAAACACCCAACGCTTTCCCGACACAAATGCAATAACCTGACAGCTACCACATTACAGGCACGCTGAAGGGCCCGTCCGGCTGTGCTGATCCAAACATCCCAACGCTTTCCCGACACAAATGCAATAACCTGACAGCTACCACATTACAGACACGCTGAAGGGCCCGTCCGGCTGTGCTGATCCAAACATCCCAACGCTTTCCCCACACAAATGCAATAACCTGACAGCTACCACATTACAGACACGCTGAAGGGCCAGTCCGGCTGTGCTGATCCAAACATCCCAACGCTTTCCCGACACAAATGCAATAACCTGACAGCTACCACATTACAGACACGCTGAAGGGCTCGTCCGGCTGGGCTGATGCAAACATCCCAACGCTTTCCCGACACAAATGCAATAACCTGACAGCTACCACATTACAGACACGCTGAAGGGCTCGTCCGGCTGGGCTGATGCAAACATCCCAACGCTTTCCCGACACAAATGCTATAACCTGACAGCTACCACATTACAGACACGCTGAAACGCACGTCCGGCTGTGCTAGTCCACACATCCCAACGCTTTCCCGACACAAATGCAATAACCTGACAGCTACCACATTACAGACACGCTGAAGGGCTCGTCCGGCTGGGCTGATGCAAACATCCCAACGCTTTCCCGACACAAATGCAATAACCTGACAGCTACCACATTACAGACACGCTGAAGGGCTCGTCCGGCTGGGCTGATGCAAACATCCCAACGCTTTCCCGACACAAATGCTATAACCTGACAGCTACCACATTACAGACACGCTGAAGGGCTCGTCCGGCTGTGCAGATCCAAACATCCCAACGCTTTCCCGACACAAATGCAATAATCTGACAGCTACCACATTACAGAGACGCTGAAACGCACGTTCGGCTGTGCTGATCCAAACATCCCAACGCTTTCCCGACACAAATGCAATAAACTGACAGCTACCACATTATAGACACGCTGAAGGGCCCGTCCGGCTGTGCTGATCCAAACATCCCAACGCTTTCCGAACACAAATGCAATAACCTGACAGCTACCACATTACAGACACGCTGAAGGGCCCGTCCGGCTGTGCTGATCCAAACATCCCAACGCTTTCCCGACACAAATCCAATAACCTGACAGCTACCACATTACAGACACGCTGAAGGGCCCGTCCGGCTGTGCTGATCCAAACATCCCAACGCTTTCCCGACACAAATGCAATAACCTGACAGCTACCACATTACAGTCACGCTGAAACGCACGTCCGGCTGTGCTGATCCAAACATCCCAACGCTTTCCCGACACAAATGCAATAACCTGACAGCTACCACATTACAGACACGCTGAAGGGCCCGTCCGACTGTGCTGATCCAAACATCCCAACGCTTTCCCGACACAAATCCAATAACCTGACAGCTACCACATTACAGACACGCTGAAGGGCCCGTCCGGCTGTGCTGATCCAAACATCCCAACGCTTTCCCGACACAAATGCAATAACCTGACAGCTACCACATTACAGTCACGCTGAAACGCACGTCCGGCTGTGCTGATCCAAACATCCCAACGCTTTCCCGACACAAATGCAGTAACCTGACAGCTACCACATTACAGAGACGCTGAAACGCACGTCCGGCTGTGCTGATCCAAACATCCCAACGCTTTCCCGACACAAATGCAATAACCTGACAGCTACCACATTACAGACACGCTGAAACGCACGTCCGGCTGTGCTGATCCAAACATCCCAACGCTTTCCCGACACAAATGCAATAACCTGACAGCTACCACATTACAGGCACGCTGAAGGGCCCGTCCGGCTGTGCTGATCCAAACATCCCAACGTTTTCCGCACACAAATGCAATAACCTGACAGCTACCACATTACAGACACGCTGAAGGGCCGTCCGGCTGTGCTGATCCAAACATCACAACGCTTTCCCGACACAAATGCAATAACCTGACAGCTACCACATTACAGACACGCTGAAGGGCCGTCCGGCTGTGCTGATCCAAACATCCCAACGCTTTCCCGACACAAATCCAATAACCTGACAGCTACCACATTACAGACACGCTGAAGGGCCGTCCGGCTGTGCTGATCCAAACATCCCAACGCTTTCCCCACACAAATGCAATTACCTGACAGCTACCACATTACAGACACGCTGAAACGCACGTCCGGCTGTGCTGATCCAAACATCCCAACGCTTTCCCGACACAAATGCAATAACCTGACAGCTGCCACATTACAGACACGCTGAAGGGCCCGTCCGGCTGTGCTGATCCAAATATCCCAACGCTTTCCCGACATAAATCCAATAACCTGACAGCTACCACATTACAGACACTCTGAAGGGCCCGTCCGGCTGTGCTGATCCAAACATCCCAACGCTTTCCCGACACAATTGCATTAACCTGACAGCAACCACATTACACACACGCTGAATGGCTCGTCCGGCTGTGCTGATCCAAACACCCAACGCTTTCCCCACACAAATGCAATAACCTGATAGCTACCACATTACAGACACGCTGAAGGGCCCGTCCGGCTGTGCTGATCCAAACATCCCAACGCTTTCCCCACACAAATGCAATAACCTGACAGCTACCACATTACAGACACGCTGAACGGCCCGTCCGGCTGTGCTGATCCAAACATCCCAACGCTTTCCCCACACAAATGCAATAACCTGACAGCTACCACATTACAGACACGCTGAAGGGCTCGTCCGGCTGGGCTGATGCAAACATCCCAACGCTTTCCCGACACAAATGCAATAACCTGACAGCTACCACATTACGGACACGCTGAAGGGCTCGTCCGGCTGGGCTGATGCAAACATCCCAACGCTTTCCCGACACAAATGCTATAACCTGACAGCTACCACATTACAGACACGCTGAAACGCACGTCCGGCTGTGCTAGTCCACACATCCCAACGCTTTCCCGACACAAATGCAATAACCTGACAGCTACCACATTACAGACACGCTGAAGGGCTCGTCCGGCTGGGCTGATGCAAACATCCCAACGCTTTCCCGACACAAATGCAATAACCTGACAGCTACCACATTACAGACACGCTGAAGGGCTCGTCCGGCTGGGCTGATGCAAACATCCCAACGCTTTCCCGACACAAATGCTATAACCTGACAGCTACCACATTACAGACACGCTGAAGGGCTCGTCCGGCTGTGCAGATCCAAACATCCCAACGCTTTCCCGACACAAATGCAATAATCTGACAGCTACCACATTACAGAGACGCTGAAACGCACGTTCGGCTGTGCTGATCCAAACATCCCAACGCTTTCCCGACACAAATGCAATAAACTGACAGCTACCACATTATAGACACGCTGAAGGGCCCGTCCGGCTGTGCTGATCCAAACATCCCAACGCTTTCCGAACACAAATGCAATAACCTGACAGCTACCACATTACAGACACGCTGAAGGGCCCGTCCGGCTGTGCTGATCCAAACATCCCAACGCTTTCCCGACACAAATCCAATAACCTGACAGCTACCACATTACAGACACGCTGAAGGGCCCGTCCGGCTGTGCTGATCCAAACATCCCAACGCTTTCCCGACACAAATGCAATAACCTGACAGCTACCACATTACAGTCACGCTGAAACGCACGTCCGGCTGTGCTGATCCAAACATCCCAACGCTTTCCCGACACAAATGCAGTAACCTGACAGCTACCACATTACAGAGACGCTGAAACGCACGTCCGGCTGTGCTGATCCAAACATCCCAACGCTTTCCCGACACAAATGCAATAACCTGACAGCTACCACATTACAGACACGCTGAAACGCACGTCCGGCTGTGCTGATCCAAACATCCCAACGCTTTCCCGACACAAATGCAATAACCTGACAGCTACCACATTACAGACACGCTGAAACGCACGTCCGGCTGTGCTGATCCAAACATCCCAACGCTTTCCCGAAACAAATGCAATAACCTGACAGCTACCACATTACAGACACGCTGAAGGGCCCGTCCGGCTGTGCTGATCCAAACATCCCAACGCTTTCCCCACACAAATGCAATAACCTGACAGCTACCACATTACAGACACGCTGAAGGGCCGTCCGGCTGTGCTGATCCAAACATCACAACGCTTTCCCGACACAAATGCAATAACCTGACAGCTACCACATTACAGACACGCTGAAGGGCCGTCCGGCTGTGCTGATCCAAACATCCCAACGCTTTCCCGACACAAATCCAATAACCTGACAGCTACCACATTACAGACACGCTGAAGGGCCGTCCGGCTGTGCTGATCCAAACATCCCAACGCTTTCCCGACACAAATGCAATAACCTGACAGCTACCACATTACAGTCACGCTGAAGGGCTCGTCCGGCTGTGCTGATCCAAACATCCCAACGCTTTCCCGACACAAATGCAATAACCTGACAGCTACCACATTACACACACGCTGAATGGCTCGTCCGGCTGTGCTGATCCAAACATCCCAACGCTTTCCCGACACAAATGCAATAACCTGACAGCTACCACATTACACACACGCTGAATGGCTCGTCCGGCTGTGCTGATCCAAACACCCAACGCTTTCCCGACACAAATGCAATAACCTGACAGCTACCACATTACAGGCACGCTGAAGGGCCCGTCCGGCTGTGCTGATCCAAACATCCCAACGCTTTCCCGACACAAATGCAATAACCTGACAGCTACCACATTACAGACACGCTGAAGGGCTCGTCCGGCTGGGCTGATGCAAACATCCCAACGCTTTCCCGACACAAATGCAATAACCTGACAGCTACCACATTACAGACACGCTGAAGGGCTCGTCCGGCTGGGCTGATGCAAACATCCCAACGCTTTCCCGACACAAATGCTATAACCTGACAGCTACCACATTACAGACACGCTGAAACGCACGTCCGGCTGTGCTAGTCCACACATCCCAACGCTTTCCCGACACAAATGCAATAACCTGACAGCTACCACATTACAGACACGCTGAAGGGCTCGTCCGGCTGGGCTGATGCAAACATCCCAACGCTTTCCCGACACAAATGCTATAACCTGACAGCTACCACATTACAGACACGCTGAAGGGCTCGTCCGGCTGTGCAGATCCAAACATCCCAACGCTTTCCCGACACAAATGCAATAATCTGACAGCTACCACATTACAGAGACGCTGAAACGCACGTTCGGCTGTGCTGATCCAAACATCCCAACGCTTTCCCGACACAAATGCAATAAACTGACAGCTACCACATTATAGACACGCTGAAGGGCCCGTCCGGCTGTGCTGATCCAAACATCCCAACGCTTTCCGAACACAAATGCAATAACCTGACAGCTACCACATTACAGACACGCTGAAGGGCCCGTCCGGCTGTGCTGATCCAAACATCCCAACGCTTTCCCGACACAAATCCAATAACCTGACAGCTACCACATTACAGACACGCTGAAGGGCCCGTCCGGCTGTGCTGATCCAAACATCCCAACGCTTTCCCGACACAAATGCAATAACCTGACAGCTACCACATTACAGTCACGCTGAAACGCACGTCCGGCTGTGCTGATCCAAACATCCCAACGCTTTCCCGACACAAATGCAATAACCTGACAGCTACCACATTACAGACACGCTGAAGGGCCCGTCCGACTGTGCTGATCCAAACATCCCAACGCTTTCCCGACACAAATCCAATAACCTGACAGCTACCACATTACAGACACGCTGAAGGGCCCGTCCGGCTGTGCTGATCCAAACATCCCAACGCTTTCCCGACACAAATGCAATAACCTGACAGCTACCACATTACAGTCACGCTGAAACGCACGTCCGGCTGTGCTGATCCAAACATCCCAACGCTTTCCCGACACAAATGCAGTAACCTGACAGCTACCACATTACAGAGACGCTGAAACGCACGTCCGGCTGTGCTGATCCAAACATCCCAACGCTTTCCCGACACAAATGCAATAACCTGACAGCTACCACATTACAGACACGCTGAAACGCACGTCCGGCTGTGCTGATCCAAACATCCCAACGCTTTCCCGACACAAATGCAATAACCTGACAGCTACCACATTACAGGCACGCTGAAGGGCCCGTTCGGCTGTGCTGATCCAAACATCCCAACGTTTTCCGCACACAAATGCAATAACCTGACAGCTACCACATTACAGACACGCTGAAGGGCCGTCCGGCTGTGCTGATCCAAACATCACAACGCTTTCCCGACACAAATGCAATAACCTGACAGCTACCACATTACAGACACGCTGAAGGGCCGTCCGGCTGTGCTGATCCAAACATCCCAACGCTTTCCCGACACAAATCCAATAACCTGACAGCTACCACATTACAGACACGCTGAAGGGCCGTCCGGCTGTGCTGATCCAAACATCCCAACGCTTTCCCCACACAAATGCAATTACCTGACAGCTACCACATTACAGACACGCTGAAACGCACGTCCGGCTGTGCTGATCCAAACATCCCAACGCTTTCCCGACACAAATGCAATAACCTGACAGCTGCCACATTACAGACACGCTGAAGGGCCCGTCCGGCTGTGCTGATCCAAATATCCCAACGCTTTCCCGACATAAATCCAATAACCTGACAGCTACCACATTACAGACACTCTGAAGGGCCCGTCCGGCTGTGCTGATCCAAACATCCCAACGCTTTCCCGACACAATTGCATTAACCTGACAGCAACTACATTACACACACGCTGAATGGCTCGTCCGGCTGTGCTGATCCAAACACCCAACGCTTTCCCCACACAAATGCAATAACCTGATAGCTACCACATTACAGACACGCTGAAGGGCCCGTCCGGCTGTGCTGATCCAAACATCCCAACGCTTTCCCCACACAAATGCAATAACCTGACAGCTACCACATTACAGACACGCTGAACGGCCCGTCCGGCTGTGCTGATCCAAACATCCCAACGCTTTCCCGACACAAATGCAATAACCTGACAGCTACCACATTACAGACACGCTGAAGGGCCAGTCCGGCTGTGCTGATCCAAACATCCCAACGCTTTCCCCACACAAATGCAATAACCTGACAGCTACCACATTACAGACACGCTGAAGGGCTCGTCCGGCTGGGCTGATGCAAACATCCCAACGCTTTCCCGACACAAATGCAATAACCTGACAGCTACCACATTACAGACACGCTGAAGGGCTCGTCCGGCTGGGCTGATGCAAACATCCCAACGCTTTCCCGACACAAATGCTATAACCTGACAGCTACCACATTACAGACACGCTGAAACGCACGTCCGGCTGTGCTAGTCCACACATCCCAACGCTTTCCCGACACAAATGCAATAACCTGACAGCTACCACATTACAGACACGCTGAAGGGCTCGTCCGGCTGGGCTGATGCAAACATCCCAACGCTTTCCCGACACAAATGCAATAACCTGACAGCTACCACATTACAGACACGCTGAAGGGCTCGTCCGGCTGGGCTGATGCAAACATCCCAACGCTTTCCCGACACAAATGCTATAACCTGACAGCTACCACATTACAGACACGCTGAAGGGCTCGTCCGGCTGTGCAGATCCAAACATCCCAACGCTTTCCCGACACAAATGCAATAATCTGACAGCTACCACATTACAGAGACGCTGAAACGCACGTTCGGCTGTGCTGATCCAAACATCCCAACGCTTTCCCGACACAAATGCAATAAACTGACAGCTACCACATTATAGACACGCTGAAGGGCCCGTCCGGCTGTGCTGATCCAAACATCCCAACGCTTTCCGAACACAAATGCAATAACCTGACAGCTACCACATTACAGACACGCTGAAGGGCCCGTCCGGCTGTGCTGATCCAAACATCCCAACGCTTTCCCGACACAAATCCAATAACCTGACAGCTACCACATTACAGACACGCTGAAGGGCCCGTCCGGCTGTGCTGATCCAAACATCCCAACGCTTTCCCGACACAAATGCAATAACCTGACAGCTACCACATTACAGTCACGCTGAAACGCACGTCCGGCTGTGCTGATCTAAACATCCCAACGCTTTCCCGACACAAATGCAGTAACCTGACAGCTACCACATTACAGAGACGCTGAAACGCACGTCCGGCTGTGCTGATCCAAACATCCCAACGCTTTCCCGACACAAATGCAATAACCTGACAGCTACCACATTACAGACACGCTGAAACGCACGTCCGGCTGTGCTGATCCAAACATCCCAACGCTTTCCCGACACAAATGCAATAACCTGACAGCTACCACATTACAGACACGCTGAAACGCACGTCCGGCTGTGCTGATCCAAACATCCCAACGCTTTCCCGACACAAATGCAATAACCTGACAGCTACCACATTACAGACACGCTGAAGGGCCCGTCCGGCTGTGCTGATCCAAACATCCCAACGCTTTCCCCACACAAATGCAATAACCTGACAGCTACCACATTACAGACACGCTGAAGGGCCGTCCGGCTGTGCTGATCCAAACATCACAACGCTTTCCCGACACAAATGCAATAACCTGACAGCTACCACATTACAGACACGCTGAAGGGCCGTCCGGCTGTGCTGATCCAAACATCCCAACGCTTTCCCGACACAAATCCAATAACCTGACAGCTACCACATTACAGACACGCTGAAGGGCCGTCCGGCTGTGCTGATCCAAACATCCCAACGCTTTCCCGACACAAATGCAATAACCTGACAGCTACCACATTACAGTCACGCTGAAGGGCTCGTCCGGCTGTGCTGATCCAAACATCCCAACGCTTTCCCGACACAAATGCAATAACCTGACAGCTACCACATTACACACACGCTGAATGGCTCGTCCGGCTGTGCTGATCCAAACATCCCAACGCTTTCCCGACACAAATGCAATAACCTGACAGCTACCACATTACAGACACGCTGAAGGGCCAGTCCGGCTGTGCTGGTCCAAACATCCCAACGCTTTCCCCACACAAATGCAATAACCTGACAGCTACCACATTACAAACACGCTGAAACGCACGTCCGGCTGTGCTAGTCCAAACATCCCAACGCTTTCCCGACACAAATGCAATAACCTGACAGCTACCACATTACAGACACGCTGAAGGGCTCGTCCGGCTGTGCTGATGCAAACATCCCAACGCTTTCCCGACACAAATGCAATAACCTGACAGCTACCACATTACAGACACGCTGAAGGGCCGTCCGGCTGTGCTGATCCAAACATCGCAACGCTTTCCCGACACAAATGCAATAACCTGACAGCTACCACATTACAGACACGCTGAAACGCTCGTCCGGCTGTGCTGATCCAAACATCCCAACGCTTTCCCGACACAAATGCAATAACCTGACAGCTACCACATTACAGACACGCTGAAGGGCCCGTCCGGCTGTGCTGATCCAAACATCCCAACGCTTTCCCGACAGAAATGCAATAACCTGACAGCTACCACATTACATGCACGCTGAAGGGCCCGTCCGTCTGTGCTGATCCAAACATCCCAACGCTTTCCCGACACAAATGCAATTACCTGACAGCTACCACATTACAGACACTCTGAAGGGCCCGTCCGGCTGTGCTGATCCAAACATCCCAACGCTTTCCCGACACAATTGCATTAACCTGACAGCTACCACATTACACACACGCTGAATGGCTCGTCCGGCTGTGCTGATCCAAACATCCCAACGCTTTCCCGACACAAATGCAATAACCTGACAGCTACCACATTACAGACACGCTGAATGGCTCGTCCGGCTGTGCTGATCCAAACATCCCAACGCTTTCCCGACACAAATGCAATAACCTGACAGCTACCACATTACAGACACGCTGAAGGGCCAGTCCGGCTGTGCTGATCCAAACATCCCAACGCTTTCCCCACACAAATGCAATAACCTGACAGCTACCACATTACAGACACGCTGAAGGGCTCGTCCGGCTGGGCTGATGCAAACATCCCAACGCTTTCCCGACACAAATGCAATAACCTGACAGCTACCACATTACAGACACGCTGAAGGGCTCGTCCGGCTGGGCTGATGCAAACATCCCAACGCTTTCCCGACACAAATGCTATAACCTGACAGCTACCACATTACAGACACGCTGAAACGCACGTCCGGCTGTGCTAGTCCACACATCCCAACGCTTTCCCGACACAAATGCAATAACCTGACAGCTACCACATTACAGACACGCTGAAGGGCTCGTCCGGCTGGGCTGATGCAAACATCCCAACGCTTTCCCGACACAAATGCAATAACTTGACAGCTACCACATTACAGACACGCTGAAGGGCTCGTCCGGCTGGGCTGATGCAAACATCCCAACGCTTTCCCGACACAAATGCTATAACCTGACAGCTACCACATTACAGACACGCTGAAGGGCTCGTCCGGCTGTGCAGATCCAAACATCCCAACGCTTTCCCGACACAAATGCAATAATCTGACAGCTACCACATTACAGAGACGCTGAAACGCACGTTCGGCTGTGCTGATCCAAACATCCCAACGCTTTCCCGACACAAATGCAATAAACTGACAGCTACCACATTATAGAAACGCTGAAGGGCCCGTCCGGCTGTGCTGATCCAAACATCCCAACGCTTTCCGAACACAAATGCAATAACCTAACAGCTACCACATTACAGACACGCTGCAGGGCTCGTCCGGCTGTGCTGATCCAAACATCCCAACGCTTTCCCGACACAAATGCAATAACCTCACAGCTACCACATTACAAACACGCTGAGATGCTCGTCCGGCTGTGCTGATCCAAACATCCCAACGCTTTCCCGACACAAATGCAATAACCTGACAGCTACCACATTACAGACACGCTGAAGGGCTCGTCCGGCTGTGCTGATCCAAACATCCCAACGCTTTCCCGACACAAATGCAATAACCTGACAGCTACCACATTACAGACACGCTGAAAAGCACGTCCGGCTGTGCTGATCCAAACATCCCAACGCTTTCCCGACACAAATGCAATAACCTGACAGCTACCACATTACAGACACGATGAAACGCACGTCCGGCTGTGCTGATCCAAACATCCCAACGCTTTCCCGACACAATTGCATTAACCTGACAGCTACCACATTACACACACGCTGAATGGCTCGTCCGGCTGTGCTGATCCAAACATCCCAACGCTTTCCCGACACAAATGCAATAACCTGACTGCTACCACATTACAGACACGCTGAAGGGCCCGTCCGGCTGTGCTGATCCAAACATCCCAACGCTTTCCCCACACAAATGCAATAACCTGACAGCTACCACATTACAGACACGCTGAAGGGCCAGTCCGGCTGTGCTGATCCAAACATCCCAACGCTTTCCCCACACAAATGCAATAACCTGACAGCTACCACATTACAGACACGCTGAAGGGCTCGTCCGGCTGGGCTGATGCAAACATCCCAACGCTTTCCCGACACAAATGCAATAACCTGACAGCTACCACATTACAGACACGCTGAAGGGCTCGTCCGGCTGGGCTGATGCAAACATCCCAACGCTTTCCCGACACAAATGCTATAACCTGACAGCTACCACATTACAGACACGCTGAAACGCACGTCCGGCTGTGCTAGTCCACACATCCCAACGCTTTCCCGACACAAATGCAATAACCTGACAGCTACCACATTACAGACACGCTGAAGGGCTCGTCCGGCTGGGCTGATGCAAACATCCCAACGCTTTCCCGACACAAATGCAATAACTTGACAGCTACCACATTACAGACACTCTGAAGGGCTCGTCCGGCTGGGCTGATGCAAACATCCCAACGCTTTCCCGACACAAATGCTATAACCTGACAGCTACCACATTACAGACACGCTGAAGGGCTCGTCCGGCTGTGCAGATCCAAACATCCCAACGCTTTCCCGACACAAATGCAATAATCTGACAGCTACCACATTACAGAGACGCTGAAACGCACGTTCGGCTGTGCTGATCCAAACATCCCAACGCTTTCCCGACACAAATGCAATAAACTGACAGCTACCACATTATAGACACGCTGAAGGGCCCGTCCGGCTGTGCTGATCCAAACATCCCAATGCTTTCCGAACACAAATGCAATAACCTGACAGCTACCACATTACAGACACGCTGCAGGGCTCGTCCGGCTGTGCTGATCCAAACATCCCAACGTTTTCCCCACACAAATGCCATAACCTGACAGCTACCACATTACAGACACGCTGAAGGGCCAGTCCGGCTGTGCTGATCCAAACATCCCAACGCTTTCCCCACACAAATGCAATAACCTGACAGCTACCACATTATAGACACGCTGAAACGCACGTCCGGCTGTGCTAGTCCAAACATCCCAACGCTTTCCCGACACAAATGCAATAACCTGACAGCTACCACATTACAGACACGCTGAAGGGCTCGTCCGGCTGGGCTGATGCAAACATCCCAACGCTTTCCCGACACAAATGCTATAACCTGACAGCTACCACATTACAGACACGCTGAAGGGCTCGTCCGGCTGTGCTGATCCAAACATCCCAACGCTTTCCCGACACAAATGCAATAATCTGACAGCTACCACATTACAGAGACGCTGAAACGCACGTTCGGCTGTGCTGATCCAAACATCCCAACGCTTTCCCTACACAAATGCAATAAACTGACAGCTACCGCATTATAGACACGCTGAAGGGCCCGTCCGGCTGTGCTGATCCAAACATCCCAACGCTTTCCGAACACAAATGCAATAACCTGACAGCTACCACATTACAGACACGCTGAAACGCACGTCCGGCTGTGCTGATCCAAACATCCCAACGCTTTCCCGACACTAATGCAATAACCTGACAGCTACCACATTACAGTCACGCTGAAACGCACGTCCGGCTGTGCTGATCCAAACATCCCAACGCTTTCCCGACACAAATGCAATAACCTGACAGCTACCACATTACAGGCACGCTGAAGGGCCCGTCCGTCTGTGCTGATCCAAACATCCCAACGCTTTCCCGACACAAGTGCAATAACCTGACAGCTACCACATTACAGGCACGCTGAAGGGCTCGTCCGGCTCTGCTGATCCAAACATCCCAACGCTTTCCCCACACAAATGCAATAACCTGACAGCTACCACATTACAGACACGCTGAAGGGCCCGTCCGGCTGTGCTGATCCAAACATCCCAACGCTTTCCCCACACAAATGCAATAACCTGACAGCTACCACATTACAGACACGCTGAAACGCACGTCCGGCTGTGCTGATCCAAACATCCCAACGCTTTCCCGACACAAATGCAATAACCTGACAGCTACCACATTACAGACACGCTGAAACGCACGTCCGGCTGTGCTGATCCAAACATCCCAACGCTTTCCCGACACAAATCCATGGCTACACGGCTCTGGAATAACAAACCAACGGCTGAAATAGCTATAAAGAAATCGAGTTCCCTGTCAATAATGTATTGAATCTGGTGGACCATTGTCACTGATTCCAATCCCAGAATATAACGCCGCTGCAAAAGACAGTGGTGTGTGCCTTTGACAATTCCTTTCTGTGTGACAGAAATGGAATATTCAACAGCACAAAGCAGGAATGCATGGAGAGATATTGACACGACAAATTGTCGACTGTTCACCTAGGGATGAAATCACTGCAGGCGAGTACTTTTAGCTCTGTCAGGAAATGATTTTACAGGTGGAAACGCCTTACAGCCGTCAGCGTGTTCCCCATTTCCCCCCTTGGCCTTTCTCACAGAATACGGCCGTGTTGCCTAATGGATAAGGCGTCTGACTTCGGTGCTTGAATGGTGGAAGTCATCAGAAGATTGCAGGTTCGAGTCCTGCCCCGTTCGTTTTGACAAACTGGCGGATTCTGTTCACTCCCTGCAGCATGATTGTCCGCGTGGGGATTAATCGGAGTACTCCACCCCCGGGGAAAACGTAATGCCTCGTCTTCGTTGTACGCAACATATAATATTATGTGTCTAGTCTGTGTAGTATTTCTGCAGACACTTTCATAAACAATTTGCTGGAGCTTCTCAGACCTTCAGGAGGAGCTGCTGCTGGGAAGGTGAAGTTTATTTCACATTCAGCTCCGTCTCCGAGCAGATCTTATCGGCAAGAATTCACCACCCAGCACTGAGGGTGATTTCTTCCGGTTCCAACCCTCCTCCTCTCGGACACAGCACGCTGGTTATCTGCCTGCTGTGGGATATCTTCATCATTAATTCCCGAGCAGACATCAACCGCCTCAACATCAGGAATCTTCACCGCTTCTCGACCCTTACCCCCACTGAATTTGCTGCCCTCTAATCTCTCAGCACCGGTCCCAAAGTTACCATCCAACCTGCTGACAAAGTGCTGCTGTTGTAGAGTGACGGACCGACCTCTACCTGGCTGAGACTAGGCGGTAACTTTCACACACATCATGATGCCTACACCTCGAAGAATCCCGACTCCGGATCATCAGAGAACTGCATCCGGCTTTATCACTGACATCATCAACTCCAGAGAACCTCCATTCACTGTGGATAACTCGTGTTTCCATTGCCCTGAACTGTCCGCTTCTACCTCCTACTCATTCATAAGCCTAAATGTCCGGTTAGGCCCATTGTCTCTGCCAGTTCCTGCCCCACTATCCTGTGTTCTTACAGCTCCAGTCCAAACTATGCTCCATAATTCAGCCCCTTCCCACCTATATTCACGATGCTTCCTGTGCTCTCGATCAACTCACAAACTTTCGATTCCCTGGCCCCGACCGTCGCATTTTCTCCATGGATTTCCAGTCCCTCATCAAGAGGGCCTTAAAACTCTCCAGATTTCTAAAGGAAACAACCAACCAGCTTCCCTCTATCATCACCACCCTCCGTCTGGCAGAACCGGTCCTCACCTCAACAGTTCCTCCTTCGGCTCCTCCCACTTACTCCAAGTTCAATGGGTAGCCATGGGCACCCGCATGTGTCCCATATATGTCTCCCTTTTCGTTGCCTAAGTAAATCAATCTACCAAACCAATGTACCACACCTTCCCCGGTAACTCACCCCAGCGCTCCCAGCGCTACGTCGACCAATGTATTGCTGCCGCTTCCTGCACTCACATTGAGCTCGACAATGTCACCCACTTCGCCTCCAGCTTCCACCCCGCCCTTGAACGTCCCACTCAATGCGAGCAAAGCAAAGGGAGATGAAACCAGAGGAAACCAATGTATTGCTGCCGCTTCCTGCACTCACACTGAGCTCGACAATGTCACCCACTTCGCCTCCAGCTTCCACCCCGCCCTTGAACGTCCCACTCAATGCAAGCAAAGCAAAGGGAGAAGAAACCAGAGGTCCACGAGCCAGTCCTCATCGGAGGATCAGTGCGGGTGAGCAACTTTAAATCCCCGGGTATTCCTATTTCACAGGATCCGCCCTGGACCCATCACAAGTGCAAATGCGAAGGAAGCTCGGCGGCGCCTCTGGTTTCGTCGGAGTTTGCGGAGATCGGCAGGACATCTGGAACCTTGACACATTTCTGTAAATGTGATACCGAGGGTATCGACTGGCTGCCTCGTGGCTCGGTATGGGAACATCAATGTCAATGAACGTAAGCTCCTACAGAATGTGGTGGGTTCGGCCCAGTACATGTCTGGTAAAGCTCTCCCACCATTGAGCACATCTATCTTTAGGGACTTTGCCATTGCTTACATGGTGGGTGGTGGGCGCTGATGATTTTTGCTGAAACGTTGGGGGGGGGGGCTATTGATGCCTTTGTTGTTGCTTGTGCTGCTTTATTATTCCCCTCAACCCCCATTTTCCCGCCTTCTGCCTGTGACCTTTGACGCCCTGACTGATCAGAAACTTTTGCTATATAAAAAACCCAATTGTTCCACCTTTACAGTCGTCCTTAGTAATGAGTTCCCGAGATGGCAGAATTTTATCCTCATCTTTCTTCTAAAGGGGCGCCCTTGTATTCTGAGGCAGTGCCGTCTGGTCCTAAACTCCCTCCACTATGTGAATTATTCCCACCGCATCCATACTCTCGCAGTCTTTCAATATTCTACAGTTGTCTATAATATGCACCCACATTTAGTCAAACGCTTCCTACACGTAATCCCTTTAATTTCGGGATCACACCGTCCCCATTGCATCATCAATGAGGACGGGAGAGGCTGCAGAGGATTGGAGGGTTGCCAGATGTTCTTCCCTTATTCAGGAAAGGGAGTAGAAATAGCCCAGGAAATTGTAGACCAGTGAGGCTTGCTTCAGTAGTTGGTAAGCTGATGGAAAAGATCCTGAGAGGCAGGATTTATTGACATTTGGAAAGGCATAATATGATTAGGAATAGTCAGCATGGCTTTGTGAAAGGCAGGTTGTGCCTTACAGGCCTGAGTGATTTTTTTGAGGATGTGACTGAACACATCGATGAAGGTAGAGCAGTAGATGTAGTGTATATGGATTTCAGCAAGGCATTTGATAAGGTACACCGTGCACGGCTTATTGAGAAAGTAAGGAGACATGGGACACAGAAGGAAAAGAGTGGTTGTAGACGGGTCATATTCTGCATGGAGGCCGGTGACTTGTGGAGTGCCTCAGGGATCTGTTCTGGGACCCCAAGTCTTTGTGATTTTTACAAATGACCTGGATGAGGAAGTGGAGGGATGGTTTAGTAAATTTGACGATGACACAAAGGTTGGGTGTGCTGTGGATAGTGTGGGGGGCTGTCAGAGTTTACAATGGGACATTGATAGGATGCAAAACTGGGCTGAAAAGTGGCAAATGGAGGTCAACCCAGATAAGCGTGAGGGGATGTTGCCGGAAGGGCGCTCTGTGACGTTCAGCCGGTAAGGAGCTCCATTCCGGAACTGCTGTTCGTGCTACTCCCAGAGCGTTCCTCTCTCCCGAGGCTGCCCATAGGGATCTGTACACGAGCACCAGGACGCGTCCACGCACCGGTGGTCCTGCGAGCTACGTGTGCAGGAGCCAGACGTCCTCCCTGCCCTTTGTAGTTCAGCCTGCGTCCAAAAGTAATTCAGTTTGCCTGTATCGCCAGCGAGTAGACACTACATGAGGCTTTCTGTCGGAGAGGCTGTGCGCTGGCAGGGAGAGAATTACACGTTCAGCTCTCCTTTTCTCCTCGCCGAAAGTGAGAGCCACAAACACTACCCACTATACTATCACATTAGACGCATTACAACAACCATATTGACGCCTATCTGTGACCGTCGTGAATGTCACCCCTCAACATCCAATGAGTGAGTTCTGTCGGTGCTGCTTACCGAGAGGGTTCTCCTCATTGATCCGGACGGCACTTCACATACCGCCAGAGCAGATGTTAAGCAAGCATACCATGTACTGAGTGCTGCGACCAGCAAACAAGGAACTGCCTACCCTGAGGACTTTCAAATCATTGCGGGGGTTTCTGTCAGGCATATTTAAAGAAATCTCGGCTTAATTGTCATCAGCACGTCATTCTCAGTACCAAGGGCTCCCGCACTCTCGACCACTGTTGGAGCACGATCAGGAAAGCCTACCATTCCACCCCCAGACCACATTTCGGGCATTCTGAACGTCTGGTTTTCTTTCTCCTACCTCCATCCCGGCGGAGGGTGAGGAACAAGACACCAGATTTATCGGCAACAATGTCGCGGGAATCGGAGGGCCGACTTCTGAATTGTTTCGAGGCGATAGACAGAAACAAAAATGACCCAGGGCTCAGAAGAGAATCTGAATGTCACAATCTTTATAAAGACACTGGAGAACGAGTGTTACCCATTGATTCATTCAGAGTCCAGAGTGTTCCTTAACCTGAAACACTGGGTGAACAAGAGATCTGCAAAGTGCTGTGCAGTAGATTTGTGGCAATATTTATCACATTTATTCATTATGTAGTGTTCTCGCACAGGTGTAAAAGAACTCTGAACTAAACACCAAGTATAAACCAGTCAATGAGGCGGTCCCAGTAAGATTAACCGTTTACTGTTCACTCTTCCATATTAACATATGGCGAAAACTGTTGATAGAACAATACAAAATACATACAGTATTTGTTTCCTTCTTGACATCACATTTACATCATAAATACTTGCAAAAGTAAAACTACAACAACTATATTACATTAAAGTGCAACATACAGTCAGAATCTACCTGCGCCATCGACTGGCTTTAAATACATCAACACAAGCTATCCGCAACTCTTTAAATAACAAAAAACATAAACTTTATCGACCGTTATTACTTTTAACAGAATCAGCATTAACATTTTTAATTCAACATATCGATTATCTTATTAACTTACGGCTTTGCTTCTCTGATGTTTCTAGTGCGTAGAAAGAAAACTTTTCTCGCGCTGATCCTGCACACATAAGCCCCCTCCTTCCCGTTTCTCCAAACCGGTATTTTCTCACAAAACGCGGCGAAACCGGGTGTGACGTCATCGCATGCCGCGATATATCACAGACAACGAATTTACTTTAAACAACCTTTACTTTAACTAGAAAACCATTACAAACAAATTACTAAAGCGAAAATATAATAAACTAAACAAATGCCTTAAAGGCAACACACTCCCTGCCTGGCCTTCGTAAGGTCACTATGAACATAATACAAAACTTCAGTCTCTAAATCAGTACTTAGGTAGAAGTAGAATGACTTCTGCAACTGGCCTTTGGTAAGTTTTCACATCACCTTGGTCAGAAGTTTTCAACTCAACCTTCCTGACATGTCCATCCCTATTAGGGAATGTGGCAGTGATTCTGGCCATTGGCCAGCAGTTGCGGGCGATTTGCTTGTCCCTGAGCAGGACTAAATCTCCAACTTGAAGATTCCTGCGGGGTTCTGTCCACTTTTGTCTGTGTTGCAACAAAGGTAGATATTCATGTCTCCAACTAGACCAGAAACGATTTGCAAGAGCCTGAACCTGTCTCCATTGCTTTGTGTACAAATCCTTATCAGAGAAGTCCCCAGGTGGAGGGGGAGCTCCTACCATCTGCGTAAGGAGCATTGATGGCGAGGGTATGAAGGGGTTTTCCGGGTCAGAAGACACAGGTAGGAGTGGTCGTGCATTTATAATGGCTGTGACCTCTGCCATTTGTGTGCACAGTACCTCGTGGGTCCGTCGGGTGCGTTGCTGCAGAAACATTGAATCAAGAATTCTTCTGGCGATACCAATCATCCGCTCCCGTGCGCCTCCCATGTGAGAGGCGTGTGGTGTGTTAAACTCCCAGTTGCATCCCTGCTGACTGAGGTACTTTACCACCGTTTTGTACATCCCCAGCTCCTTGGACGCTCCAACAAAGTTCGTGCCGCAATCAGACCTTAACTGTTTTGCAGGGCCTCTTAGCGCAAAGAAGCGCCTGAGAGCGTTAATGCAGCTGGATGTATCCAAAGATTCGACGACCTCAATGTGTACCGCTCTTGAACTCATGCAGCTTAACATGATGGCTCACCGCTTGCTCTCTGCTTGTCCTCCTCTGGTGCGTCTAGTAGTGATAGACCAGGGACCAAATACATCGAGCCCCACATATGTAAAAGGAGGGCAGGCTTCAAGGCGTTCTGGTGGGAGGTCCGCCATACTTTGAGCTTCCAACTTGCCTCGCAGTTTCCTGCAGGTTACACATTTGTGGAGATTACAACAGGACAGTGACAGGACGCAAAGCAGAGCTGAGAAGTTTCAGATGGAGTTCAACCCAAAACGTTACAGAGCGATTCACTTTGGAAGCATGAATTTGAAGGCAGAGGTGATACTATCTCCAGTCAACCGAGGGCCGGACGTTAGTACGAGTTCCACAATGGAAACAGAGTGATGAGACTCTCTCCAATAAGCCGAGGCCCGTTCATCGGTACGAGAACAACAATCGGCACGAAGCGGTGCACTGCAGGAGCAGAAGGAAGTGTGATTGACAGGTGAGCTTGAACACATCCGCTGTTCTGCACATACTCATAGTGATTGTCGAAAGACAGTATACCTGACAGTAAATCAGGAGGAAAAAAATACAACTTCATGGCAAATAATAGCACAGCCTGGGAACCTGCGGATAGTTCAGAGGTTTTACTTGCTACTTTGTTTCAGACAGAGAATGGATGGAGAAATAGCGGTGGAATTGTCACAGGTTTGCGAATATATTCAAAGTTAAATGGACTGTATCACACGTCACGGGTGCGGGGTGGTCAAGTCATTCACTGGCAGAGGTCCGGTTCCTGCCAAACGGCCCATGTGTGCGCTGGAAAACATTGTTCTTCAAACTATCCACAGCCCTCGCTAATCTCCCGAAGACAGGCTCCCTTTTTGATCACAGATCTCTGGAATATCGCTGTGGATCTTTTAAATAGTTTCGAAGAAGATAAGTGCAGTGCATGTCATTGTAACACGTCAGCTGTCACTGTGATTTCCAACACTCACCCCCCGAATGACTGGAAAGAACGGAAGAAAAGAATGAACGAATGTTCCCCTTTAATAATGAAGTATTCACGATTTCACCCGCCAGAACAAACTCCTTCCCTCAATTTCAGAAGCGAATGTGCTCCGTCAAATGTTACAAAATAAATCTATTTCAAGATGAATGTCTACTTTAAGAATAACGCTGGTATAAAAATATCCAATTTAAATAGCTGAAGCAAGGTATCATGGAAAAAAACATGGAAAATTCACATCATTTTTTTGAAAAGTAAAAATATTGCAGTATCCCTTGGTGAGTCAGATTCATGACACATGTACAGAGTGATTAAAATTGTTTACGTAATTGTTAGTGCAGTTCGTTATCACTAATGTCCCTGGCGTAATAGCCACGCAAATTGCCTCAGTGGAATTACTTTAACCTGAATAAAAGTCTAGGAAACCGATTACCAGTCCATCTGAGCAGCTGAAACGCTCTGTACAACTGAACGCTGCTTCTGACAGAATATGGGATATCCGGCAATTTACTACATCGCAGCCATTTTCTATCCCACAATTGTAGCGGTTGGTGTCCCCGGTAAGATGCCGGAGCTGGTCACTTTATTTATGGTGCGGTCGTTTCTCTGCTGCGGTATCCGCACTGTTACTAAGCACAGATGTTACCGTCGGCTGAAAAATGTTTCCGGAATGGAGGATTCAGGCATCTAATAGTTTTATTTTCATTGTCCATACGCTGACCGCAGTGTTTTCTTCAACTTTTGTCAATTAAGTTGGTGCCGATATTGTCACTGTTTCATAATTTCACCTCGCTAGGCTTTCTGAAGTGATGCTGGTCTCTACTTTTCTAGGTCCGGGTCTCTATCAGTGCAGTCAGTTCTATCTTATACAGACGTGGCAGCTGATTTAAATGACGGACCAGTGTATTTTCCACACGTAGGTCTGTTCTGTAAGTCAGTAAATGAGAACTCTTGCTTTATATCTCCTTGATTCCATGTTGTAACCTCTACAAATAATCCCGTCTGTTCTTTCACCTCTATTAATGGAAATGGTGTTGTTTACAGGAGCGATCGACTGCTCACCGGTACGTGAGTCCTGGAACTCGGGTGCCTCGCTCTAAACTGTGGGAAGGTCGCCAATCCACTGACACTCACTTCCGTCATTGTCCTCCAGCCGGAGTGCAGCGACCGAGACCGCACACACTGGATTTCCGCTTTCGACTTCCAAACAGACCATACACTGCATAGCATCGGTAGAATGGAGGCTTTCAGGGAGCTGACCATATTTCTATTTTGTTTCCAAATTTCTTGCAGTTAATTTAACGGCGATTGTGATCCTATCTCGGGGAAAATGCGGACTCTCCAAATGCATCACCCGTTACCTGGTTGGAATGGCAACAGCGGATCTGATGGAGGTTACCGTTTCTGTTTTAGTGGAACAGACCAACAATATCTATATTTATTGGAGATCCCTGCTCATCACTCCTGTATGCGCTCTGACACTTGTATTTGCGGCTGTGACGCGGGACTGTTCAGTTTGGTTCACGGTCAGTTTTACCTTCGATCGCTTTATCGCAATATGTTGCCGAAAGCTGCGGGAGCGATACTGCACCGAGAGAACAGCAACGGGGGTTATGATGACGGTGGTTATAGTGAGCTGCGGGAAATGTGTCCGTTTTACTTTGCCCTTCAACCTTACGTCATCATTGACAACATGCCGTGGCGGTGCATCCGCCACACATGAATACGCTACTTCGCCCGTGTGGAGAGGATATACATTACTGCAGAGCATTTTAACACCATTGATACCAATCGGATTAATCCTGGTGTTTAACGGGTTAACCGTAAGACATATCGTTGTGGCAAATAGAGTCCGCAGAAGGCTTCGGCATAGCAGCGACAATCAGAAAGATGCAGAGGTGGGAAAACGCAGAAAATCGATGATTTTGCTGCTTTCTATATCAGCTAATTTCATATTATTTTGGATTCCCCATGTAGCCCGTTCTCTAAAATGGTAAGCGCAAAACTACTTTTACGAGGACAGATATTTGAGTTCCCCGGTATACATCCTACAGCAATTTGGGTTCATGTTGCAATTACTCAGCATGTGCACCAATACTTGTATCTATACACTGACACAGAGGAAATTCAGAGAAGAGCTGAGGAGTGGAATGAAGTATGTGTTTACAATAAATGGTCATCTGTGTAGATAAAGCCCGCGTCTAATGACAATTCAGCGGAGTTTTCAAATAAAGCCGTTTTACAATTAACATGTTTGGCAAAAAAAGTCGTGAAATCAAACTTTCATATGCCTGGTCATCCGGGAATTGCAGAATAGTCGGAAGATTGCTGACTTCATACAGTTCAGGTAGGTAGCAATACAAAGGCTCAATGCTGCTGGCGTGATTGTTACATTGGTTGAAGTATGTTCCAAACTATCACAGACACTTGACTGTCACAAGGGCTGGGATGGCTGCAGGAATTTCCGTGTTTTAGATGTTTCAAATTGGACAGGGTCGGGTAACAGAGTGTAAAGGGAGTGAGATGGGATACCAGGGATGGTATTGCAGATGCAGAAAAGGAGGACATCGTGGAGCTTTCGTTTGTGAATAGACTGGAAGACGAACACAGAAACATAATAACCCCATTTGGAGTATTCTATACAACCGTCCCTGCAACGGGAACAGTGAGGAACCGATCGGGAAGCAGGACTTGGACATTTGCCATTTTATTGGCATGGGTAACTGAAACTTCCACAATATTCTTTGGCATCTGCCCAGGGTAAAAGGTTTAATTATGGCATAATTTCTCAGTTGTGTCCAGGAAGGTTTCATGTCACTATGTCGACAGGCGCACTATCGAACAGTGCGTACTGGATCTAATATTAGAAAAGGAAACGGGTCAGGTGATAGACCTCCCGGTGGGCCAGCATTTCAGAACAATAGGACAGAACTCCCCTCTTTTTACCTTGTCCAGGGATAGGACAGAGAGTACGGATTGTGTTCAATTGAGGGTCTGCGAATTATGGTGCTGCCTGGCAGGATTTTAGGAAGGTACATTGGGAAATGATGCACTCGGGGTATTGCGCAACACAGATATGTGGGGATTGTTTAGGGAACACTTACACGGGGTTCAGTATAGGCTTGTCTTAGTGACGCAGGGAAAAGATGACAGTGTAAAGTATCCCCGGGAGACAAGAAAGTTGGAACAACACGTCAAGAGGAAGAAAGAACGATACTTACCGAACAGGAAGAAAGGATCAGGTAAACCTATAGCAAGTCACAATGCAGACAAGAAGGAATTTAAGAATGGACTTAAAAAAGTGATAGGGGGAGCTGAGAAATCCTTGACGAGTTGCATTGTGAAGAACAGGAGGAGACTGGGGAGAGTGTGGGCAGATCAGAGGTAGAAGAAGAAAACTAATGCCTGGAGTCCAAGGAGGCGGTAAAGCTCCTCACTGAATACATTGATCAATGTGAACACAGCGTCAAAAGGCAGATATGCTCGAACATGCCCACGCTGAAAAGAGGAAGCGCTGGAAACTTGGAAAGCATTATGACAGATGATCCCACGGTGTCAGAAGGGATATAGTCT
The DNA here is from genome assembly GCF_048418815.1 of Hemitrygon akajei. Classification (NCBI taxonomy): domain Eukaryota; kingdom Metazoa; phylum Chordata; class Chondrichthyes; order Myliobatiformes; family Dasyatidae; genus Hemitrygon; species Hemitrygon akajei. The sequence goes on along the minus strand of NW_027331927.1, from coordinate 2,821,977 downwards.
TTGTAATAGATGATTCCCCGGTGCCGGAAGGGATATAGTCTTTGTAATAGATGATTCCCCGGTGCCGGAAGGGATATAGTCTTTGTAATAGATGATTCCCCGGTGCCGGAAGGGATATAGTCCAGGTAATTTTGGAAGGCGATCAGATATTGCTGAGCTTTTGGACAGGATATTTGTGTCGTCGCTGGCCACAGAAGTAGAACTAAATGATTGGAGGGTGGAAAAAGTTATTCATTTGTTGACAAAAGATAATAGGGATAGTTTTTCGAATTATAGTCCAGGGAGTCTTACAACAGTAGTGGGTAAACTACTGGAGAGGATTATTGAAGAAGGAAATTATGAGTATTTGGAGAAACGTAGTCTGCTTCGGAGAGACAATATGACCTGTTGTCCTCTATGGGTCAGATTGAATTATTTGAAAAAGTGAAACTAAAACAAACAGAAGAATCAGGACAGTCGATGTGGGTGCATTAGTCTTGGTCAGGCGTTTCATCAGTTCCCCATAGTAGACTCATTCAGAAAGTCAGGAAGCATGGGATCCAAGGAAACCTGGTTGCATTGATTCAGAAATGGCTTCCTGACAGAAGGCAGATGATGTGGTAGACAGAATAAATTCTGTCTGGACGACAAAGGGCTGCTGTGTTCCGCATGGAGAGTCGAAACTTCGGTACACTTTACAAGTCTATTGCGAGTCTGCAGTTACAGTGCTCCAAGAAATATGGCTGAGGGAAATAATCGATTTAATCTGATCACACAGTAGCACCTGGATAATTTATGGAATTAGTGCTGACGACATAAACAAACCGCTGAGCGACTGACTGCACCAGAGCGTTTTCAGAACTGATCTGTCATTTAGTTATTACAGGGAAGATGCTACAATGACTTCAAAACAATCTTTTCGAATGGAACCCTACAACTTAAAACCAGCATTTCACAGTGTTCAGCAGCAGCTCCTGGTGCTTATTAAAAGAACCAGCCTTCCAAAATGCCAATTCCAATTTCCCTAATTAAGTACACACCAATTTATCCTAATGCCAATTTACCTGTGAATCGTAGTTCTATCGTAACGGGTGTTGATACGCTCATATTTCGATCCATTTAACCCTGAATCCACATGGCCGGTGTGGAATCCGTGTCTCCCTCCGAAATCAATAATAAATGAAACATTCAAAACTGCACAAACTGAAAACGCAGCGAAGGCAAAGCAAATGCTTGTCTTCCTTCAAAACCATCACAGGCAATTGGAGAATATACATTCTCTATACACGTCATAATGTTGTATACCTCTATCAAATCTCCTCTCAGTCTTCCACCTGCTCGGGAATAAAGTGCTAACTTATGTAAACTTTCCTTTTAATTCAAAACATTCAGTCCCGGCAATAGCCGTGCAATATTTTTTTCTGCATTCTTTCAAACTTATTTGCATGTTTCCTGCAGGTAGTTGAGTCCAACCGCACACAATATTCCAAACTGGGCCCCAATAAACCCTTATACAACAGCCACGTAACGTCCCAACTCCTGTACTCAGTACTTTGGTCTCGGAAGGCCAATGTGCGAAAAGCTGTTTCTACGACCCTGTCTAACTGTGCCACAAATTTCATTGAATTATGGACCTGCATTCCCAGATTCGTTTATTCGATCGTACTCCTCAGTGCCTTATTTCTCATTGTGTCAGACCAACCCTGGCTGGTCCTCCCAAAGTGCAAAATCCAAAGCTTGTTTGTGTTAACTCCGATCGGCTATTTTTCAGCAATTTTTCCAGCTGGGTCAGATCCCGCTTCATGCTCCGGTACTCTTCCTCGCTGTGGACTACACCCGTAATGTTGTTGTCATCGGCAAATCTACTGATCCAGTTACCGACATTATTATCCAGATCATTGATATAGATGACAAACAACAACGGGCACAGCAACGATCCCTGGGACACTCCAATTATCACAGGTCCCCAGTCAGAGAGACAACCATCCATTACCACACTCTAGCTTCTGCAACGTATCCGATGGCGAATCCAATTTACTACCTCATCATGAAAGCCAAGCGACTGAACCTTCTCGAACATCCTCCCATACGGAACCTTGAGAAATTCCTGGCTGAAGTCCCTGTTAGACGGCATCCACTGCCTTGCCTTCCACACCATTCCTGGTAACTACCTCGTAAAGCTCTGTGAGATTGGTTAGACATGACCTACTACGCACTGGCCCATACTGACTATCGCTAATGTTCCTGTTTGTCCGGATACTTCTTGTCATACCCCATGACCAGGGTAGTCTCAACACCTCATTTCGTAATTCTTGACGAGTCCTTTCCAAGCAAAACTATCGATATCATGCTGCGGTCGGCACTCACATTTATGGCCTCTTGTTTTTAAGTTCTCCTGCACTATTATCAGACGCATTGAGAGTAATCTGGAAAAGGAAGGCGTCGTAGCTTTAAATAATTAATCGATTGGACTTAAATAGTGAGATACTGTACCTAGATAGAGCATAGAACACAGAATATTACAGCACAATACAGCCCATCGTCTCACGAGGTTCTGATAACTTTTCAACTAATTTAAGTTCAAACTAACACATCTCCCTTCATCTGAATCAGAATCAGAACCAGATTTAATATCATCGGGGTATGTGGTGAAATTTGTTAACTTTACTGTAACAGTGCAATGAAACAGAGTATAAATAAATTTAGAGATTATAAAACAAACATGAATTGCAGGTGGCGGAGGGGAAGTGTCTGTTCCTGAATCGTTGAGCCTGAGCTTTCCGGCTTCTGTATCTCCATCCCGATGGTAACACTGTGCAGAGGGCACGTCCTGTTGGTGGGCATCTTTACTGATGGACTCCACTGTTACAAGAATCACCCCCAGTAATAATGATCAGTGAGGAACAGAGAATCTGCATTTGCCAACAAGTAACTTTTATTATTTCAACTAAACAAGCACGTAGGTTCACACACCATCTTCACTCCAGGACACTCAATGAACAGTCAATGAAGAGAAAAGTTATTACCGGGGAAAGGAGTCGACTGTGGCCAGAGAGACGAGAGATAGAGACTGGGGAGAAAGTGAGCGGGGACAGAGGCAGGTGAGGTAGCGAGAGATAGAGGGTAGAGAAAGACCATGGGGAGGGACCCCGGGGAAGTCGAGGAATCTGGTGTGTAGAGAGATCGGGGGTTGGTGAAAGATATTCGATGGGGAGAGAGATCAGAGTCGGGTGTTTGGTGTCGGTAGCAAGCGGGAGGGGGATAGGCTGGAGAGAGATAAAGTGCGAGATGATGCATTTTGTAGGTTCCAGTAAGAGCGGGATGTCTACATTAGTGATACGGCTTTAGGAATTTTGAAATTTGGTTATAAATCCAAAGATCCACGATGGCACTGGCGATACACGCTCCGTATTGCCGACAGCTCGCAAAAAGTCTAGATGTATTTCAGTTGAACCACTGTGGCTGCAATCTGAAACCCCTAGTTTCCCTTTAAGAAACGTACTGTTGAGATGTCTAAATTACTCAGCAGTTTAACGAGCTGCTGAAGGACCAGGTGGACTTGACTCTCGGGAATGCAGGTGCGGCACCTTTCAGCGATCAGCGAAGGTCAGCCATTACCATTGCCGGAAAAGAGGTCGGTTCGGAAGACTTCAAGCCAGACTAAATCGAAGGGCGATGAAGCATCCTTTACCCGGCATCTTCTTCGCGAAAGGCCAATTACTTGAAAACAAGATGCATTACGTAAGCGCAACATTGCAGTTTCGGAGGGAAATGAGGGGTTGCTGTCTTCTCTGTTTCATGGAAACATGGTTCAGTTCGGTGGAACAGACGGAAGGATTCTCGATCCACCGTTCGGAGAAGATAAGAAGGTATTGTGGTGCTGGGGTTGGGGGGCGGTGGAACGGCGGTGTTGTTTCATGACTAACTCTTCATGCTCTCCGTATATAGCTGTCTTGCCGCACCCTTGCTCCCCCAATCACAACATCCAATGATTGAATTCTGTCGGTGCTGCTTACCGAGAGGGTTCTCCTCATTGATCCGGACAGCACTTCACATACCGCCAGAGGAGATGTTAAGCAAGCATACCATGTACTGAGTGCCGCGACCAGCAAACAAGGAACTGCCTACCCTGAGGACTTTCAAATCATTGCGGATTTTCTATCAAGCTTATTTAAAGAATTCTAGGCTTATTTATCATCAGCACGTCATCCTCAGTACCAGGGGCTCCCGCACACTCGACCACGTTTAGAGCACGATCAGGAAAAGCCCAGCATTCCACCCCGAGACCATATTTCGGGCATTCTGAACTTCTGGTTTTCTTTCTCCTACCTCCACCCAGGCACCAGATGTGTCGGCGACAATGTCACGGGAATCGGGGGCCGTCTACTGAACTGTTTCGAGGCAAGGACAGAAACAAAAATGAACCAGTGCTAATAAGATAATCTAAATGTCACAATCTTTATAAAGACACCGGAGAACGAGTGTTTCCCACCGATTCATACAGTCCAGAGTGTTCCTTAACCTGAAGCACTGGGTGAACAAGAGATCTGCAAAGTGCTGAGCAGTAGATTCGTGACAATATTTATCACATTTATTCATTATTATTCATGTATAGGTTTTGTTTCATATTTTGCTGGTTTGGTAGTTGTCTATTGCTGTAGTCAGAAATTTATCAGATTCCCTGGTGGTCTAGTGGTTAGGATTCGGCGCTCTCACCGCCGCGGCCCGGGTTTGATTCCCGGTCAGGGAATTAAGATATTACCTGCTGTAATTTAATGTGCTTATTTTAAATTATTTTGTGTATTAATTTGCTTCCACAACAACCCGATTCCTGTCTATGCTTAACTTGCATCCGCCTGATTCAGCACCATAAAACCACAAAATATATGAGCAGAAGATGACATTGAGAAAAATATCGCAGGTGCAGTCTCAATAAAGCTGGAAATAACTGTGCGAGGTCTTACAGACAATAACTTGCAATCGATACAATGTAGATTTGATCTTCTTCACTCCTCACTGCACCTCAATCCACGCAGCGATGCTGTCTCTGTGTAGAAGAGGGTGACCATACATTTCCCATATTGGACTCTGGTCCTACTCACTCAGTTTGCCGACATCACCTTGACTCATCTGCCCGGGGTCATCACTGCTCAAATCTCAGTGAGTATTGTCAGGTCCGGTCGGGTTTATTGCCGTGTGCACAGGGACGGTGAGGGACAGGTACAATGAAACACTTGCAGCGTCATTGCAGGCTCGAAAAGACAGACAGTACGCAGAACATAAATTGTACAATTCTGCATCATTAACAAAAGATAGATATAAATCTTGTGCCAGTTTCAGACTCGGAAATAATTCCTCAGGCAAACCGATGACATAGATTGCGAACTATTATATCCACGGGGTAGCATGCAGGCCCAAGAATGGCCTGTTTATTCATTTTCTTTAAACAGACAGACAACAGAGAGAAGGGCGAGTCTCTAGTCCTCTTCAGCCAGCCCTGGCATTCAGTAAGATCAGGCTGGCCCAGACTTTTTCTCAATCCTCCCCCCTCCCCATACCGCAGTTGCGAGTCAAAAATCGGTCGGTGTCCCCCAGCAAATCTTCTACCGTCTCCCCAGGTGAGAGGAGATAAACTTCTGTCGCCCGCCTTTATTTCGACGCCCTGACAGCGTCCCAGCTTCGATCAGAAGCATATGGATATGAATGTTATATAATGGGACATTGTTCTGAGTTTTGCTCAGTATTGACGGGACTTTGGGGAGGCAGAGGCAGTCAGAGTCTGTGGGAGGGAGCAACTCGGGTGAAACCCTTTCCGCAATTGGATAACAAGTTGGATTGACATCTGCATACACGAATGGGAGCTAGGTAGTTGCACGTACTTTGACGAGATTGGTTGATGTCGGACCATGACGCCTCGTCAGTGACAATTGGCGAGGTTGATTTGACGGAAGGTCAGCGAACCGATTTGCCCATGGCAATAGGCGGGGTCGCTCGCTAGACAAGAGAGCAATGGGGAGTCTGTACAGTGAGTGATATGAAACGGCGAAAGCTTTTCGCGTTCAGAGACCGTGCTGCCCACTTCAGCGAATCAGTCACAATCTCAATCTCCCCTCTCCCAGCCGCGGCTGAACAACACATCTTATTGAATATGGAAATATTTTTATAAGTTGACAATTCAAGTGTTTTCAGCTAACCGAAATTTCACATGGTGGTCATGTCTTAACGGAGCACTGAACCAAAGTCCAGGAACATATTTGTTTAAAAAATCGCTACTCCTTCATGTCATAGTACCTGTTCGCCCCGACATTTCAGCACCAGTTTACACTCACTCCCCTGCGCTCCACCCGAGCTGTCTTGTAAAGGGAAATCTATAAACGTCCCACTGCATTCACGCTTCTTTTCACTGAACACGAATATTGATAGCTAACCGTTCGCTTCAACTTGTGAAGAAAGTGTGAGATGTGGAGAGAGAAAGAGAGAGAGAGAGAGAGAGAGAGAGAGAGAGAGAGAGAGAGAGAGAGAGAGAGAGAGAGAGAGAGAGAGAGAGAGAGAGAGAGAGAGAGAGAATGTGTGTATGGGTGTGTTAGAGAGAGAGGAACATGGATGTGAGGCAGGGGAGAGAGTCACATCGTAGACAGAACAAGGGAGATTTGAAAGGCAGTTAGAGAGAGAGAGTTACACGGCAATTTATCAATTTCATGTTCACTTTCGGCCACTGTTTTCCTCCCAGCGTTTTTTTGACCACCAGAGTAACTCATCTCACCGACAAAACGAAGTGGATCTTTCCGTCCCTTCATTTAAACCCGAACGCTGCAGGACTCGTAAGTATTATCACCGTTTGTACTGAGGAGGAGAAATGGTTCATGCGTTTACACATTTCCCTTTAATAGAGGGAGCAGGAGCACGTTTTACTTATTGATGCCATTCTCCCAGTTTCTTCAATTATAAAGGCAATTAACATTAAATTAGCGCCATTAATTCTTAAAATTCCAAAGTTAGTTCTGATTTGGATTGCAAACACGAGGAAATCTGCAGATGCTGGAAATTCAAACAACAACAGACACAAATTTTATGTGTGTTGTTGTCTGATTTGGACGCAAGGATTCTGCTCAGTGCGATAAATCGCCCGCTGTCTAACTTAAGGAAGTACGTTGGTGAACGAAGCGAGGAGCTCTGCATCCGTACAGTTGTAGAACACACCGGCATCAATCGTCCTGTTTCTACACAGAATCTATTGTTAGACACTCGGTTGCAAAGTAAAAATATCGTCGCTAAATAAACTGTATTGGCATGTCGATTTGGCTAGTTTCCACCTGTCCCCACCCATCAGCAAGTACATTTATCATTCCGCTTGTGCGTACACATAGATGTGCGCATCAATATAAATTTGAGTTCACTTTGAGGTAATCACCAATTGCGTATAATGCATGATCCCCTCGGTTAGACCCGTCACCAGATACAGATGAATTGAATCACTGTCATGAATTGTATTTTCGCGCAGTAGAAACTCAAGACGTCGACCAGCACATGTGGGTGTGTAGGGTGTGTGGTGGAAGAAATTTTCAGCGTTTTGCGTTGAAATACTGAATCAGGACCTCCTAATCTGGTATATATTCTCCGCTAAAAATGCTGCGAGAATTGAACTGACAGAAATATGGAATGTCAACTCCACAAATTCTCGAATCTCCCCAGCCGAGGGAATAGGATTTATTGAAGAACGTGTTACCGGCTCCAGATCTGTGCTGGATACGATACCAGAACTCAGTACCTCGAAATCCATGTCGTTAATGAAAATCGAATCGGGAAAGTACCGCGTTGAACAGAGAATCAGAATCAGGTTTATTATCTCCGGCAGCTAATGGGAAATTTGTTAACTTAGCAGCAGCAATTCAATGCAATACATAATCTAGCAGAGAGAGAAAATAATAATAATAACAACAAATGAAATAAAACATAATAGTAAATACACAAGTAAATCAATTACTTATATTGTATAGATTATGAAAAATATGCAAAAACAGAAATACTGTACATTAATAAAGTGAGGTAGTGTTCTAAGCTTCAAAGTCTATTCGTGATTCTGATTGCAGCCGGGAAGAAGCTGTTCCTGAACCGCTGAACGTGTGTTTCTGTCTCAAAACCTTAGACACCCAAGGTCAACCCCAATATCCGGTGCTATCTGTGTCGACGTTGCTCCTTTGCAGATTGGAAGAATTTTTATCGGCAGTGTTATGACGGTCTATTATCGCCCCTCATTTATGGGCTGTCCTTACTGTGAGAGGCTGATGACGTGAATTGCCGGACAGCGGGTTGCAATGAGAATATTTAGGCTGCAATTGGTTCGTTCAGTGAGGGCGGAAACTGGACAAAGTGTTTATTTTGAATAAACAGGAATGCAGGAATGTGTGAGGTCATGTACTTCGTTGGGATTAAAATAAAGGACGATCGGTTGCGGTGAGACTGTCAAAGGAAACTGTTCACGAAACAGAGATGGCGAGCCGATGGGTGGATCAGGTATTTTGCAAGGCAACTGCAGATTGTCAACTGAACACATTTGGGGTCAGCGCTCAGACAGCATCCAGGGTGTTAGATTTTATTGGCACACTACACGCTGCTGCTTGTAGTGTGAGCGCTGCGAGCAGGGTTCGAACCTGCGCAGGGAATCCCCATTGGATTTCAAGTCCAACGCCTTAACCACTCTGCCATCGCAGCTCCATCAATGTTCAGCACCTACCGTAGCACTGCACCTGAAGTGAGGGTTGTACTTGATTTATTTTCGGTAACGGAAATGGTGAATCGATCATGCTTTGGGCTTGTCTTGCAGCCAGTGGCACAGGGAACATTTCGCTGGTAGAGGAAAGAATAAATTCAACTAAATACCAACAAATTCTGGAAGCAAACATCACACCGTCTGTAAAAAAGCTGAAGATGAAAAGAGGATAGCTTCTACAACAGGATAATGATCCTAAACACACCTCAAAATCCACAAAGGACTACTACAAGAGGTACAAGCTGAAGGTTTTGCCATGGCCCTCACAATCCCCCGACTTAAACATCATCAAAAATCTGTGGACAGACCTCAAAAGAGCAGTGCATGCAAGATGGTCCAAGCATCTCACAGAGCGAGAAGCCTTTTGCAAGGAAGAATGACGCATATCCTCCAAACAAAAATTGAAAGACTCTTAGCTGGCTACAGAAACCCTTTACAAGGTGTGATACTTGCCAAAGTGGGTGTTACTAAGTACTGACCATGCAGGTGGCCCAAACCTTTGCTTCGGCCCCTTTTCCTTTTATCTTATTTTGAAACTGTAAAAGATGGAAATAAAAAAAAAGTAACATTGCTTAAAATATTAAAGAAATGTGTCATCTTTAACTTTATGCCTTTTGGAAATCAGGTCATCTTTTACTCGCTTAGCTATTGACAGGAACAGAAATTTTGAGCATCGGTGCCCAAATCTTTGTATCCCACCGTATCCTTCCTTCCAATGTGCATCACCGTACCACACGATGATCTATTTGACAAATCTTCTCCCATTCTCCTCAACTGTCTTTGATCTTAAATGTGTTTTAATCTTTTGAGTTTTTGAACACGTTGAAGTCAGGCTACCTTTCTTATATTTTCTTTTCTTTAGCCTCCCTTCCTTCTTTCAGAGTGGAGTGACAATCCCAATTTTCCAACCATCAGGATCTATTCTAGAATGTAATGATACGTGAAGGGGTACTATTATTGCCTCGAGAATCTTCAGTTCCCACTTTTAGAACCCTGGGGTGTAGTCCAACTGGTCCCGTTGACATACAGCTTCAGAGCTTTCAGCTTCACAGGCACCTTCTCCAGAGTCATAACATCCACTCTCACTGATGCCCTCTGACACATGTTCATCGGTGCCATTATGCTGGAGTCTTCCACAGAGCAAAATATTCATTCAGTTCGTCCGTCTTTTCTTTTCCCCCCATTACTGCTTCTTCCGCGTCATTTTCCAGCTTTCTGACATCCACTCTCGCATCCCTTTTATTCTTCATATGTCCGAAAAGTTGATATTTTCTCTATTATTAGCCATTTAATTTTTCCTCTCATCAAATTTTATTTGCTTTCTTTTGTAACTTGAAAGCATCCCAAACCTGTAGCTTCCCACTAATGCTTGCTATGTTATAAGCCCTCACTTTTGCCTTTATGCTGCCTTTACTTTCCAGTATCAGCCACTGTTGCCTCATTCTCCCTATCGAATATTTATTCTTATTTGTGATGCATCTATCCTGCGCCTTTCCAATTGCCCCTAGAACACCAGCCCTGCTGGATCTGCCGTTAACCCTGCTGGTTCCCCTTTCCAATCGACTTGGCCAGCCCTAGACTTAGGTCGCTGTTGTTTTCTGCGAGTGACAGGGTCGAGGATTGTTATCGTCCCTGACTTCTTTCTGCCACTGATGTTTTGGGGGACTGCTATTGTCGCTATTATTATTTTTTTGCTCGGGGGGAGGAGACAGTTTGGGGTTTGTGAGATTTGTTTCATTTCCTTTTTCGTGCCGGGGTTGATGTCTGTCCTTACATCAACACCCATGACCTGTCTGGATTCAGTTGTTGTCCGGAGCAGACAAATATCAGAGTTGTATTGTACATGCAGGCTTTGAGAATAATATTAACCGTTAGCACCTTTCTATTCTCCTCACTCGTGCCACTGCAGTTCCACTTACTGCATGGAATACTCATACGTCTAATTTTAGATTCTCGTCCTCAGACTGCAGGATAAAATCGATCACATTACAATCACTGACTCTGAAGCATTCCTGTATACTAATCTACCTGGTCAAAGCACAACACAACACACAATCCGCAACTGTCTTTTCCTAATGAGCTCAACCACAATGTACTCTAAAAAAACCATCCAGTAGGCATTCCCAAACGACCTGCATGTGGAGATCCTACAATGACCAACGTAGTATTGCCATTTTCACATGCCTTGTGCATCTCCCGTTGCCATTTGTACTCAAAGTCGACTGCTAGAGGCCCGCATATAACTCCCATACTCTGATCCTATGTTATCTCTCACTAACGATTTTTAAAAAAAAATTCTGTACATCACTATAAATTACAATAAATAAAATAAATAGAAATTAAAAAAGGGAATTGTTAGTGAGAGTTCATGCGTTCATGTGTTGAGAAATGTCTAAGCTGAGCAGAAAAAGCGGCTCTTAATAAAAATGTGATTTTCTATTTTCAGACTCCTCAACATCTACCACCCCACGCCACACTCCCCCACTCCCCACCCCCGTGGGTAGAAATATGTAGAGGGCATGTTTGGTCTGGTGATGGTTCTGAATAATGCACGCAGCCTTCTTTTGGCACCGTATTGAGAACATGATATTGGCGAGGCGTGCCCATCACTACAACTCTATGCCCCTTCTTTCGATCCTACGCATTGGACCCCCGCCCCACTCCAGACTGTGACGCAATGACTGACAATGCTGTCCAGGTACGCCGACAGAAATGCATTTGATTCTTCGACAGCACTCTAAATCTCATTAATGAACAATTATGAAGTCTGCACAGTGACCGCGTCAGCATGTTGGGACCAGGATGGATCCGCTGAGATGTCGACGCCCAGGAACCTGAAGATATTCACCCAGAAGACCATAAGACCATAGGACAATGGAGCAGAAGTTGGCCATTCGGCCCATCGATGTTGCTCCGCCATTTCATCATGAGCTGATCCAATCTCCCCTTTAGTCCCACTCCCCCGCCTTCTCACCGTAACCTTTGATGCCCTGACTACTCAGAAACCTATCGATCTCTGCCTTAAATACACCCAGTGACCCGGCCTCCACTGCCGCCCGTGGCAACAAATTCCATAGATTCACACTTTTGAACCTCCAGTGAGGATTTGCGTTTGTTCACCTGACGCATTCTCCCTGGAGTACAACTAATTCCCTGGTCTTACTAAAATTGATGAGAAGGTTGTTGCTTCGACTCCACATAACCAGCATATCCATCTGATGCTGAGACGCCTATTGGTGTCATTAGAAACGGGATTGCCTGCAGAGTCAACGTAAACGATGTGTTCCTCCAAGTTCCGAGTGCAGCATGGGTAGCAGGGAAAGTCACCGCCTCCTCGATGCTTCACACGTCCCAGTCATTGCTCAGCGGTACAGTCAACGCAATGGCTTTTCTTCCGGACCACCCGGTGTGAGTGACTATGAGTAATCAGTCCTTGGTCGTTGCTGAAATGGTTCAGTGTCTACAGAATGGAGCAACGAGTGGCGTCATGGGGAACGACACTCTTCATAAAGGGTTTGCACATTTCACTGCAAACTCAGGATGGGCTCAGACTGTCACTTTCACGTGATTGGTTTCAGCTCGGTCTGTTGTCAGACATTCCTGGTATTCGTCTCACGGTTGGCTTGTAATTAGTGATCACATCCGCAGCCTCCAAACAGAACACAACCTAGTCGCGGTGTGAAGGCTTGCCTGGCTCAGTAACCTGGAGAGCGAAGGTGGCTGGAGTTAGGAGTTGATGCTTTGGCTCTTGGCAGGGTCACTCATGCCAAACAAATCAAATGGTAGAGGGCAGACTGAAAGTGTTCCCCCGCTCCCACAAATTCGAGGGTTCAGCTCAGAGATAACAAGCCGAACTTGTCAAAGAAAAGTTCAATGAATCGAAAATGAAGAGTCCGTCTACATATGAATCCGTCAGTATTTCTGAATCGCTACCCGGGACTTGGCAGGGAATTGTGAAAACCGAGTTGAAGCTACTGACACGATGAATGAATCCCTGAACGTCGCCGACTGACAGGGGTGGAGGATCTTCATCGCTGCCCCGAAAAGCCAGCGGCGAGACTGGCAGTAAGTTATGAAATTAGTCAGCTCCGCCCTGGGGACAGGCCTCCTTTGTGTCCAGGACATCTTCATGTAGCGGTGCCTCAGAGAGGCGGCGACCGTCATTAAGGACTTCATCACCCAGGACATTCCTCTTCTCACTGTTACCATCAGGAAGGAGATGCAGAAGCCTAAAGCCACACACTCAGTGATTCAGGAACCAATTCTTCCCCTCCGCCATCCAATGTCTAAATGGACATTGAACCAATGAACACTGCATCACTCTTTTATCTGTTTTGCTCTATCTTTAATTTAACAATTTAATATATATATTTACTCTAATTCAATATTTGATTGATTTTTATTTCTATATTTATCACGTATTGATTGTACTGCTGCCGCTAATTTAACAGTTTTCTCGATAGACGTCCCAAATATTAAACCCGAATCTGATTCTGATTCTGAAGTAAGTCACATCCGTAAGACAGATGTTGGTGAAGATCAGAACTGAGACTCTCAATCTGGATCAGCAGAAAATGAGTTCAGTGGGAAGATTGCAGCTCTCGAAATCCCAAGCGTTTGGCACAACAATGTGACCTGTGTGGGCAGTCTCGCTTGTCACCTAATTTCTGCCCGCACCGATTCTGAAACCTGTGAAATGTATAAGCCGATATTCTATGCAATGAATATTCTATCCTATGAGATATATAAGCCGATATTATATACAAGTTAGAGGTACTTCTGTCCTGGTCGGGAAACGGGAAGAGGTTAAACTATATAAGTTCACTTGCCAGTTTCCTGTTCTTCCACATTAATGTCTACAGCGCTCATCAACATGCAGACCCGTCGTTTTCCAAAGACTGCTGCGCTGTTTCCATTTTACACGTATTTCCACAACAGAGTGTAACAGCAACACAGTCTCCCAACTCCTACACTGACCTCCTGAGGCCAGCGTGCCGAACACCTTTCCCACAGTCTCTCTGCACATGAGACGGGTTTCAGCAAACTATGCCCTTCTCCGACTCCCTCTCCCTGCTGATTTGCACTCCCCGGTGCTCTAACCCTCACAGAATAAATAGTCAGCTGGTTTGACATTCCAAAATGTGAAACCTCAAACTTACCTGCCTTGAAAACTATTTCCAATTCCTCCTTCGGTGTTTCTGTTTGATGTAGCCAATTATCTCGTGCGTCAATGCAAAACTCGTGAAGCAAATCCCTGATAATATCTAATAACGGGGCTCGTCCGGGATTTGAACCCGGGACCTCTCGCATATGCTTTTTTTCACCCGCAGCGAGAATCATACCACTAGAGCAATGAGCCCGCATTCGCAGATTGCGTCACAACTGAACTCCGAAGCCATTTAAAGTTAATTGCTGGGAAACCCATTGTCCTCTCCGTTGTTGAGAAGATAGCCTGATGTCGACATATGTTGGGCCCGTATTGCTTTGAGATTACAAGTGTATCCGTTACTTGATTCAGTCAAAATAGGAATATAACGGACCCTGATGTAATGCACGTCAAAATGCGTTTGCCAATGGAAAGGATCCAAACAAGAGACGCTTGTTTAAATCTCAATTCTGAGTATATTTTTCTCGCATAGGATGATGCTTCTGAGCAATTCCCTACCGCGGCGTCTGGTGGGCGGTGGACTGCTGGACGGTGTATAATTAAAATTATTTCAGACGGGTGTACAGAAGTATTTGTTCCCTGAACAGCGGAGACGTTTGATAAATGACACAAAATAGGAACTTTATTCAGGACGAATTTTCACACGTCGATGCTGTCTGGCCTGCTGAGTCCCTCCAGCATGTTGTATGTGTTTCGCAAGTTCTTCTCACATTCTGTTGAGATATTGTGGTTATCCTTTCACTGACAAGCATTGTTCCAACACGTGACCTTCCAACTCATGTCGCGTCACCTTCCAAATTTACTATCTGTATTTACCTCTTTCCGGTGCAGCTAAGTCGAAACTCACAAGCGGATTCCCATTCAAACTGCACAACCTATCATCCACTTTCCTCCACTCCACGTCGGGTATGATTGCCATCTCCGATGACATCACCACATTGCTGTTTGGGTAAAAACCGGTATGGAGCTGAAATGAGAGAGAGTGTGCAAATGATGATTCATATCTTGCTGACAGTCAAGGGGGAAGGAGAAGATCGTGAAGACAACAGGATGGGGATATTTGCTCAGTGACAGAAACTTTCCTTCAGCAAAACCGGGTGTAAAATGAAGAAAGCAATGTGAGGAAGAACGCCGAACTGTCATAGACGGGTTTGGAAACTACCTGTCCAGTGGAAACTACGACCTGAACACAAAGTCTTACATCACTAATCTATCCTGGCCATGGTGGTGAACTTGTGGTTAATTTCATTGCTGCAGCCAATCAAAGGATTAATGTGCTTTCAAGTTTCTGGGGATGGGGTCGGAGATTTATTTTCCCAGCTTGCTGCTGCTGTTTAGAAGGAGGCGTTGTCTGTTTTGACAGAGAAGCTCAGACTAGAATTAAATGGACTTGGTGCTCGCAGATAGGATTAGTCTAGTTTAGGATTATGTTCAGAGAAGACGAGATGTTTTGAAAGATCCTTCCGACGGTGTTGGCTACTGTTCCAGTCAACATGTCATTTGTTGACGGTGTTAACAAATTTTACACAATTAGTTTCGCATTATCGTTGTTTGAAATACGCTCAACAGAGTGATACTTCTCAAAGTTTCACAGTGGGACTAGGCAAGATAGACGACAACACAGCGTCCTCACACCTCAGACTGAACTCTGACATCTCCAACCCTATCGGGCTGTCATCGCCCAACGTTCTTCCTTGAACAATAGCCATGCTTCCGGATTCCGGTGAGGATACTTTGCGTCTCAATCAGGACCGACCCAGCGCCCGTTGCTGATGAAAGGGAAACGTGGGTTAAAACTTCTTTTCCAATAGTTAAGAAGTTCAACTGTTTCCTCTGCTGCGGCCTGACCTGTGAATGTGAAGCACACTTCGCCTTCCAATCAGCAGTTGGGGGAAGCTCTGGCGTGTTGTTTATGAGCTTGTCTTCCTAAATACATCACAGACAACAAATATAAATTTAAATGTTGCGTGAAACGAAGACACGAGATGAGGTTATGTTCCCCAAGAAGGCGGAGTAATCCGGTCATTTTATACGCGGCGCCGGACACTTCGAAATCGATGCATGTAGCCATGAGCTTCAGGTTAGCCACAGTTACCGGACTCGAGCGTGCAATCTTCTGATAGTTTCACATCAAGAGCCGAACTCAGACGCCTTATCCATTAGGCCACATGGTCAGATTGTTTAGAAATAGCCAAGGGTCTTTAGCTGCCGTGTTATCGTGATTGCCCAAGACATGAAAAGTTACTATTTTAGAATCAGGTGGTGAATTCCTATAACAGCCGTTTACTTTAATTCAAACAGCGTGATAAGGAAACAACTGGACATTGTTAATTCAAAAGAATTTTATCTTTTTCCACTATACAGAATACTCACAGGTTCTCTGAGTTACTGTGCATAGAATAGAACACTTATGTTCAACATGACCATAAAGTCTATGCGGGCTATGATAACTACTTGCATTCTATTGTGGTTGGCCCATATCCTTCCAACCCTTCCTTATCCATGTCCGTGAATACCGGTAAGCATGGACATGCAACATCAATAGAAATAGAACATAAAGCAAACGTGTGGACCATAAACAGAGATTGTGTGTGCTCCAAAGAAATACAGACCCTGAATAACCGACGAGGTGGTGGTGAAGTTAAAGCGATGGACTGGTAATCCATTCTGCTTTGGAAACGTGCATCCGAATACCATTGGTGTCGTTAGCCATTTGTTTTGTGGGACCATCTCTTGCATTTTCACTTAAACCTCTTCAAATTTATCATTCAAATTCAGCTTCAAATGTATTGTCAATCAACCATAAACATGTATACATCTAAATGAATCAACTAATTATCTGGAACCAAGCTGTGAAACACAAAATCTATATCACATAAAATATTGTTAACACAACAATATTTACAGAGATTTGAATATATTCTGGAGACGTACAAGATGGCAAGCATACATATACAGGAGGACATATAGTTAAATATATATGTATACTTCTACAGACTTTGCCATAAGTAATGATTAACGGATGTCAGCTGGGTGTTCAGAAATCTCAAAGAGCGAGGAAGATGTTATCCAACCCAACAGTCCTTGTTCTTATCCCTTGGTACGTTCCTCCTGACGGTATGAGGTCGATGATGTTGTGGTTCAGCAGAACTAATGGGAGTTGCCTTTGATAATGTTGAGGTCTCTGTGAACGCAGCGCTTCAGGGATGTGGACGAAGGAGCCCTGATGATTCTCTCAGCGGTTCTCACACTCCATCACAATGTTTGTGTGCAGATGTTTTGCAATTCCCGTGTGAGACGGTTATGCAGCTGCTAAGGGCACTGCCGACTGTGTTCCGCTTAGGTCTGGTTGGAATGGAGGCGGGAAGCTTCTCTTGCCTCAATCTCCCCTGGAACTCGAGGCAATTCGGTGCCCTCGTGACTAAACACGTGGTATTGAGGAACCATGTGATATCACTTGTGATGTGCACCCCAGGAAACACGGCACTCCTGACTGTCTGCAGAAAGGAGCGGTTGCTGTGCAGAAAGTAATGGTCCGGCAATTTTCCCTATTTGCCCCACACAGGGTCCGAGAGACAACGTTGTCAGGCCCTGGGGATTCGCCCACCGTCATTTGCCTGAAGACAACAAAATAGCTCATCCACTGTAATCTGCATCGGGTCCATGGTCTCGCCACTGCTTTGTCTCACTCCTTACACGCTGTGACTGTCTCGCGAGTAAATACAGATGCCAAATAAAAATCACCCCCACCTTTTTTTGGTTCCACGCACAGAACATCATTCTGATCTTCCGGCGGACCAAGGTTGTCCCCCGCAATCCTTCTGCTCCTAACATATCGGTAGAAGCACTTAGGATTCTCCTTTAGCTCGAGCAAACTCATGTCTTCTGAGTTAACATGTAGGGTTTTGTCATCCTGATTTCTTTCTCTTGAATTTCTCATCCTCCTCAAGGGCGTGCTCTGGACCGGTATATTACCGTTTAGCACCTGAAATCAACTGTATCGCTTCCCGTATAGTAAGCATACAACAATGACAAGTTTAGTGTTGATGCTGATGAAAGAATGTTGCTGATTACTTCAGTCCTCCTATTTGTCACGAATTTCAGTCAATAATACCAGCGGATGCGCGTCATTGA
Source organism: Hemitrygon akajei (assembly GCF_048418815.1). Taxonomy (NCBI): domain Eukaryota; kingdom Metazoa; phylum Chordata; class Chondrichthyes; order Myliobatiformes; family Dasyatidae; genus Hemitrygon; species Hemitrygon akajei. The sequence continues at coordinate 2,803,927 of NW_027331927.1, read as the reverse complement.
TTGAAGAGAGATGATGGGAATACATAGCCCAGAAAGCAACACAGCAGTATTCCTTCAGATTCTCCTCCAAATGTATTATTTTACACACAATTTAGCTAATTTAATTGTATTGACCTATCCATATGGAATGTACTGATCCCCCTTGTTTGACTAATCTGTGAATGTACCGTCCGAATGCTCACTAACTAAGGCCAGATAAGACATCTTGTACCGAAGCGTGGACAATCCACTCCACATGCTGTCCAAGTCGTTCATTTCCTCCATTGTTTAATGCTGCAGATTCTAGTGTTGGCGGTCATTGTATCTCTCAAAATTCAGATACGGGCATTCTCGAAGTAAATGTATAGTGAAATTATAGTTTCCTATTGCAGGAGCTCAGTGAGTCAGAGAGTATCTCTGCAGGGGAAAGGGTAGACGTTGTAATAATTAATGTCCGAAACCCTTCCTCAAGCGGAGGGCGAACAGGTTCTGGAGCACACTACGAGAATGTGCACTGCGAGCCCAAACCACATCAGCCCCAAGGAGTCGCGTCTGGAATTTTATGGGACCAAGTGAGAGAAATATGGGTTAGGAGACGATGGACCGAATAACCTTACCTGCATCTTAAACATACCACTGTTTTGCCACTGGCAAGCAGTCAGAAACCTCTAAAGTCACGATAGCGAGGACTGAGTTTGAGCAACAGGCACAGATAATCGAATGGATACACAGAAATGTGTCACAACAACGGCGACGGTCAGTGTGGGAACTGAGCAATGCTGAATTGGACGGGAGAATTAGGCTCATCGGGAATACATGGAGACAAGCAATATTTAGTTTCCCTTGTCGTTCTGTGCAAATTCTGAGTGAATATCTAACACTGATGAAGCGCGTCGAAGAGCCACTTGCCAAGCCAACTTAGAAACATCGAAACATAGAAAGACCACAGAACAATACAGACCCTTCGGGCAACAAATCTGTGCTATGACCTTACTTTAGAAATTACCTAGGGCTACCCATTGCCCTCTATTTTTTCTCAGCTCCTTGTACCTATCTAGGAGTCTCCGGCAGCCCATTCGCGCATTCACCACTCTGCATAAAAAACAATATCGCTGACCTCTCCTTTGTACCTACCTCCAGGCATCTTTCAACTGCACCCTTTTGTGTCAGCCGTTTCAGCCCTGGAAAAAGATCAGGCTATCCACAAGATCATTGCCTCTCATCTTCTTGTACACCCCCATCAGGTCACCCTTCAACCTCCGTCGATCGAAGGAGAAAAGGCCGAGTTCACTCAGACTATTCACATAAGGCATGCTGCCCAATCCAGGCAACATTATTGTAAAGCACCTCTGCACCCTTTCTATGTCTTACACATCTTTCCTGTAGTGAGGCGACCAGAAATGAGCACAGTACTCCAAGTGGACTCTGTCCAGGGTCCTATATAGCTGCAACATTACCTCTCGGCTCCTAATCTCAATCCCGCGGTTGATGAAGGCCTTCTTAACCACAGAGTCAACATGCGGAGCAGCGTTCAGTGTCCTATGGACTCGGACCCAAAAATCTCTCTGATTCTCCACATTGACAAGAGTCTTACCATTACAAATATATTCTGTCATCATATTTGAACGACCATAATGAACCATCTCACACTTATCAGGGTGGACTCCGTCTGCCACTTCTTAGCCCAGTTTTGCATCCTATCAATGTCCCGCTGTACCCTCTGACAGCCCTCCACACTATCCAGAACACCCCAACCTTTGTGACATCAGCAAATTTACTAACCCATCCCACAACTTCCTCATCCAGGTCATTTATATAAAGAATAACGAAGAGTAAGCGTCCTAGAAAAGATCCCTAAGGCACAAACTGGTCACCGGCCTCCATGTAGAATATGGCCCGTCTGCAACCACTCTTTGACTTCCGTGGCAAGCCAATTCGGAACACACTACGCAACATCCGATGGAATCCCATGCCTTCTTACATTCTGAAGGAGGCTTTCATGGGGAACCTTATCAAATTGCTTACTGAGATCCATATGTATATAACATGCTGTGCTCCACCTTCAGCACGTCTTTTGGGACATCCTCAATGAATTCAATCAGGCGAGTAAGGCAGGACCTGCACTTTACAAAGCCATGCTGTCTATCCCTAAGGGTGTTATGTCTCTCCAAATGCGCATAAATCTTGCCACTCAGGATCTTTTCCAGCAACTTGCCCACTACTGAAGTCAGAATAACTGGTCTATAATTTCCTGGGTTATCTCCTCTCTCTTTGTTGAACAAGGGAACAACACATGCAACCCTTCAATCGTTCGGTACTTCTCCACTCCCTATTGATAACACGAACATAATTGCAAGAGGCTCATCAATCTCCTTCCTTGCTTCCCACGGTACCCTGGTGTATAGCTCATCCGTCCCTGATGCTTTCCGAAAAGCTCCAGTACATGCTCTTTCTTAACGTCTGTATGCTCAAGCGTTTCAGTCCGCTGGAAGTCATCCCCACAATTGCCAAGGCCTTTTCCCTTGATTAATAGTGAAGCAAAGCGTTCATTAAGTACCTCCGCTAAATCCTCCGACTCCATGTACACGTTGTCTCTATCGCACCTGATTGGTCCTATTCTCTCATGACTCATCCGATTGCTCGTCACGTACTTGTAGAATGTCTAGGGATTTTCCTTCTCATGGACCCTTCTCACTCTCTTCATTCCACTGTTAAGCACCTTCAGAGCAACCCTGTAATTTTCTAGAGCTCTAACAGTAGCCAGTTTCCTGAACATTTTCGTAAGCTTTTCTTTTCTTCACAGCTATATTTTCTACTTCCCTTTTTTATGTACAATGTTTCTTTAACTCCACCAGCCGTTCCCTGTCTCAATGGAAAATTCCTATTCAGAACTCCATGCAAATATTCCCTGACTATTTGTCACGTTTCTACAATACATTTTGCTGACATCTGCTCCCAATTTATGCTCCCAAGTTCCTGCCTACTAGCATCATAATTTCCGCTACCGCAATTAAACGTTTTCCCAAATTGTCTTTTCCTATCTCTCTCCAGCGCTACGGTGACGGAGCTAGTGTTGTAGTCACTACCTCCAAAATCCGCTTCCACCAAGAGATCTGACACCTGACCAGATTCATCTCCCAATGCCAGATGAAGTATAACCTCTCCTCTAATTGGCCTATCCACATTTGGCGTCAGGGTTCCTTCCCGAACACACACACCAACTCCACCCAGCTAAATCCCTTGCGCTACGGAGATGCCCATCAATATTAGAAAAGTTAAAATCTCCCATCACGATACCCCCATTATTATTGCACCATTCCAGATCCTGCCTCTCTGTCTGCTTCTTGATATCACTGTGACTATTGGGGGGGGGGGGCTATAAAAACACCCAGAAGAGTTGTTGCTCCTTTCCTGTTTCTGACATCCACCCACACTGACTCAGTAGACCATGCATCCATGAATTTCTCCTTTTCTGCAGCTGTGACAATATCCCTAATGAACCATGCCACGCATCCACCTCGTTTGCCTCCCTCTCTGTTCTATTTGAAACACCTAAACCCCGGCACACTCAGCAGCCATTCCTGTTCCTGAGACATCCAGGTCGCTGTAATGGTCAGAATGTCACAGTTCCACGTATCGATAGACGTCCTGAGTTTATCCGCCTTGTATATGATACTGCTTGCATTAAAATAGACACATCTCAAGCCATCACGCTGAGTATATTCTTGCTCTATCATCTGCCTATCCTTGCTCACAAACGCCCTACAAGCCGTATCTACTTGTGCTGCAAACTCCCCATCCTCTGTCTCTTCAGTTCGTGTCCAACCCCCTGTAAATCCATTTTAGACCCTCTCCAATAGCATTAGCAAACCTCCCTTCCAGGATATTGCCCCCCCCCCCCGTATTCAAGTGCAACCAGTACTTTTTGTACAGTTCAGACCTACCCTAGGAGTAGACCTAATGATCTAAAAATCGGAATCTCTGCCCCCTGCTCTAATCCTTTAGCCACGCATTTATCCTCCACCTAACTCTATTCCTATACTTACTGTCGTGTGGCACAGACAGTAATCCGGAAATTACTATCCTTGAGGTCCTGCTTCTCAGCTTCGTTCCTAATTCTGCTTTCAGGTCCTCCATCTTTTTCCTCCCTACGTCGTTGCCAGTATGTGCTATGTCCCATAGCTGCTCAGTCTCCCATTTCAGGATATTGCGGATGTGATCAGAAACATCACGAACCCTGGCAACTGGGGTGAAACTACCATCCTTGTTTCTTTTTCACTTTCACAGAATGGCCTATCCGTCTCCCGAACTATAGAGTCCCCTATTACCGCTGCTTTCTTCATCAGTTCCCTACCATTCTGAGCCACAGGGCCAGGGTCAGTGCCAGAAACACGGCCACTGTTGCTTCCACCAGGTAGGTAGCACCACCCCGCCCCCGCCCCCCACCAACAGCACTCAAAATGGAGCACTTATTTTTAAGGGGTCAGCCACAGGTGTGCTTTCCACGAACTGACGCCCTCCACTGCCTCTCCTAATGGTCAACCACTTATCTGTCTCCTGTGGTCCCGGGGTGACTACCTGTCTGTAGCTCCTGTCTATCACCTCCTCACTCTCCCTAACGAGCCGAAGGTCATCGAGCTGCCGCTCCAGTTCCCGAAGTCGGTCTGGAAGGAGCTGCAGGTTGATGTACGTGGCGCAGATGCGGCCAGCAGGGAGGCTGAAAGTCTACCGGACATCGCACATCTGACGGTCAGAGCAGGAAACTTGCCTCGCAGTCATACCCACTGTTCCAAAGCGCCGAGCCGCATTAAACTCGTTTTTAAAAACTCTTCTCCAGACCTTTGGGAAACTCTCTCTGTCTCTACGATTCGATTGGTCCGCCAGGGAGTTGCAAACTGCCAGGGGGCAGAGGTGAGTGTTGTTGCTTTGATTGAGGAAAAGGTGTCCAGAAAATAAAAATGATGAGAATACACCACAGGGTTCTCCAGGTGGCGGCGGAAGAGATTGCGGATGAATTAGTACTGATCCGTCAAGTATCAATAGATTCTGGCATGTCTTTGCAAATGATTGGAAAATTGCAAATGCCACCTCATTCGACAACATTTAAAGCAATCTGCGATATTTCTATGTGTGGCTTGCCGCAGCGATGTGAAAGATACAGTCCTCGCATCCACAGAGGTGTTTGATTATACTCACTCTGTGATGAGCTGGAAGCAGAGATACCTGAAATATAAATTAATATTTTAATCTATCCTACCTTACCAGCTGAGCGCTTTCAGTCATTTTTGTTTTTATTTCGATTTCCAGTATTATTCTAATTTCTTTTTCAAACAATCGACTATACTTTCGGATAGAACTCAGTTCCAGATAGAGACAGTTAATCTATTGCTTTGGAAATTCTTTAAAGGTCAGCGTACATTTATCATCAGTGTCAGTATATGTTCCCACATACTGCAGTGAGATTTCTTTTGCTGAGTAGCGGACCAGATGGTGGACGGGGAAGGAAGCAGATGGTGACGGGGCCTCGGGAGGTGAACAGGGATAAAGACGGAGATATGCAGGGACAAAGAGGGAGCGGTCCGGTGTTGGAGACTGAGTTGAAAAAGAAACATAAAACACACACGACTCCGCCATGTTCCAGTCCGATCATGTTCCCCTCACAGTGAAACTCAGAAAACTAATCTGTTGTACCGGCGTGGCAGAAGATATAAGCGGGGCATTTATAATGGAATCGAGGGCATTGTGAGGGACATTGGGAGTGAAACACCGTGAACATCACGATATGGAAGACTGATTAGCAGCGGAGAGGGCGCAGGGTGGAGAAACGGGGTCGGATCCATCCTGACTGGACACACCAGAGTAAAACGATCCTCCCATCACGAAATTGAAAAACGAGGCGTAACGGAGGGAATGAAAAAAAAAACGGGAGGGACATCAGTGGATTGTCCCCGACAGTTCCCGAGTTCGACAGAGCGTTCATCTGAGTGAATTAAAGCTGGAGAAGCATATTTGAGAAGAATCTGATGAAGAGAAAAATTCACCTGCACAGAGTAGACACCGAGTGAAATATATCGCCAGTAAATACATGCGTATGTCAGAGAGCTCAGCTGTTAGCCGTGGTTCTACATATCGGAAAGCTGATAGCTTAAGGAGGGAAATGGCGATTGATTTAATTCCACTGCTGAAACTAGCTGGTCGCTCTATGATTTAACGAAATTGGTTAACAGTCTCAGTGGGTATTTCACCGCGGTCTTCAGCTCCTCTCTGAACTTGCTCTGAGTCACGGTGTAAATACATGTGTTGGTGCAGGAGCTGAGGATCTGCAGCATCGTCGCCGTGGAGTCTGCGACATAAATCGGATCCGCAGCCGAGTAGAAAGGGATATTTGCAGCCCGTCGGCAGATATCAAAAACCAGCAGTGTTAACCACAGAAATATAAAACTACCGGTTATACTGAATAGTAAAACGACCGATTTCCTTCGGTTCTCCATCTCCGGGTCCTTGTCATTCTTTCCGGTGCTTCGGCCCCGGAGCCCCATCCGGACTTTATTGGCGGACAAAATCCGTCTGACTGTCAGAACATTGAACAATAAAATCAGAACAAACGGGAGACAAGGCATGAAAATACGACGTATCATCTCAAATGCGGCCCAGGAGGGAGACGTATGGAAGCTCTTTTTGGACACACAGCCATAGGAAACTCCATTAATTAGCATTCCAGACTCTAATGTAAAGTAGAAAGGGATACTTTCTAAACAGCCCAGAACACTCACCGTCCCGATAACCACAACCGCCGTTCTTTCGGTGCAATATTTTGTTTTCAGCTTTTCACAACAAATGGCCACAAATCTGTCACAGGTGAACGCGACTGTCAGCCAGACAGAGACCCCGGTGCTTGCTAAAAGCAGGCAACGGGAGACCCTGCAAACGGATGTCCGATTGAGGAAGGAATACATAAAGTATATGTCAACAGTCCCCCTCAGCAGAGGGTCAGAGATAACGACCAGGAGATCGGCCGCTGCCATTCCCAGTGATGCATTTGGAGAGACCGCACTTTCCTCGGGACAGGATAACAATCGCCACCAGGTTAACTGCAAGAGACAGGGAGGGAAACAGAAATTACCGACTAGTCAGGGAAATCGAGCCGCAGTGTGATAGAATCAGATTAGATCTTGTTCATTTTTTGCCTCAAAGAGTGAATACCGGACGCAGAACATATGAAGCAACTGGCAGTGTGCTTTATCGGAGTGTCAGAGAACTTGCCGAAAATGTTGTAGATGAGTTAAATCTGGGTGAATTCTCAAACCGACCAGAGGACAGCTGTTTCAATATTTCCACGGCCGCAGTGAGAGATGGACATTAAATATCAGCATCACAGGCTCTGAGCTGCACAGGAATGAAATGAAATCCACATCTGTAAATTCCTCTGCTCATATTCCTGAAATAAATGAGCTATTCGCGTTGTTACATCACCCAGTTACGCAATTCCTACGGGCAGAACAGAAGGAAGATGTCTTACTTCCTGATCCATAATGAAGAGTTGCACTTAAGCTCCAAGAAACCATGGCAGCAAAATATAACTGAACTTCTATTTCTCCATGATTTAACAGAATACTTTCTGCCATGTATAGATTCCATTCCGATAAGATCTGATGGTTTAAAATAATACCCGTGTCTTTGGCATTTCCTTTACAGTGTCCTTCGCAGGACCGTCAAATAAAGCCAAGTCATCAAATAAAGGCATATTGAAAAGTATTATGTACACACAGACACACAGACACACACACACACACACACACACACACACACACACACACACACACACACACACACACTCACATACACACACACACATACACACACACACACACACTCACATACACACACACACACACACACACACACACACACACACACACACACACACACACACACTCACATACACACACACACATACACACACACACACACTCACATACACACACACACACACACACACACACACACACACACACACACACACACACACACACACACACACACACACACACACACACACACACACACACACCTCCGCTATGTTTCAGTCTGATAACGTTCCCCTCTCTAGCGTGGGGGAAGGAGTGAGCGAGGACAACTTGAGGGATATTGGGAGTAAAACACCGTGAGCGTCACTGAAATGGATGAATCAGAAATAACGGAGAGAATGGAGAAAAGGGAGAGGATTCTTCCTAACTGGAGCAGCCCAGACTAAAACGCTGTCAGATGTGATGGAGATTATTAAAATAAAACGGACGGGACCTGACTATATAGACCCTCCATCGGGGTGAATTACAGCTGTGGTGACCGCTACATATTACATATTTGATGAAGGACACATTTCACCCGTACGGGCTAAACAGCGAGTGAAATATATCATCACAAAACGCATGCGTATTTCACAGTGCTCCGTTGTTACCCGTGGTTCTACATATCGGCAAGTGGATAGATTACGGAGGAAACATGGTGTTTGACTGAAATCTCCGGCAGAAATCAACAAGTCGCTCTAGGATTTAAGGAATTTGTTTAACAGTTTCAGCGGGTATTTCACCGCGTTCTTCAGCTCCTCTCTGAACTTGCTCTGAGTCACGGCGTAAATACATGTGCTGGTGCAGGAGCTGAGGATCTGCAGCATCGTCGCCGTGGATTCTGCGATATAAATCGGATCCTCGTCCGAGTAACGAGGGATGTTTGCAATCAGTCCGTAGAGATCAAAAACCAGCAGTGTTAACCACAGAAATATAAAACTACCGGTTATACTAAATAGTAAAACCACCGATTTCCTTCGGTTCTCCATCTCCGGGTCCTTGTCATTCTTTCCGATACTGCGGCCCCGGAGCCCCATCCGGACTCTATTAGCGGACAAAATCCGTCTAACTGTCAGAATATTGAACAATAAAATCAGAACAAACGGGAGACAAGGCATGAAAATGCGATGTATCATGCGAAGTGCCGCCCACGAGGGAGATGTGTAGAAATTCTCTTTGGTGACACAGCCATAGTAAACTCCATCAATTATCATCCCAGTTTCTAATGTAAAGTAGAAAGGGACACTTTCTAAACAGCCCAGAACACTCACTGTCCCGATAACCACAGCCGCCGTTCTTTCGGTGCAATATTTTGTTTTCAGCTTTTCACAACAAATGGCCACAAATCTGTCCCAGTTGAATGCGACTGTCAGCCAGACAGAGACCCCGGTGCTTGCTAAAAGCAGGCAACGAACAACCCTATAAACGGGAGTCAAATGGAGGAAGGAAGACCTAAAGTATATGTAAACAGTCCAGTTCAACAGAGGGTCAGAGATAACGACCAGGAGATCGGCCGCTGCCATTCCCAACAGGTAGCGAGTGATGCATTTGGAGAGACCGCACTTTCCTCGGGACAGGATAACAATCGCCACCAGGTTAACTGCAAGAAAGAGCGAAAGAAGCACAGAAATTACTGACCTGTCAGGGCAATAGAGCAAAATTATTATTATTATTAGACTTCATCTGGTGTTTTTTTTTGCTTCAAATGGTGGATACTGGACCCAGAACATATGATCCCGCTGACAGTGTGCAATATCGGCGTGACAGAGAACTCTCCGCGAGGTTTGTAAATGGGTTCAATCTGGGTGAATTCCCAAACCGACCAGATGACAGCTGGTTAAACGCTTCCTGACCGCAGTAAGGAATGGGTCTGATATACCAACGTCACTGGTCTGAGCCGCACAGGAATGAAATGAAATCCACACCCGCGGTTCCCTCTGCTCATATTTCTAACATAAATGAGCCATTCGCGTTGTTCCATCACCCAGTCAGGCAATTCACAGTCGATTCATACGGACAGAACAGAAGGTCGGCTGGCTCCCACGGATGCTGTGTAGCCCGGTGTCCTCCTGTGCAGACATTTCCATTCACAATTATTACATGATATCGAGACAGCGGAGAGGATTTCAGTCAAAGGCAGCATCTCGGCTCCAGTATGGAGCGCTGCCTGCTACGAAAGCAATGGGATTAATATTGTCAGCGCCTTCCGCCCCTCTGCCGTTTGCAGGAGTGACAGCGGCTTACCGGGAATCCCAACGGCTGAAATAACAGGGTAGTAAATGTCTTCTATCCGCAAGATTACTGGATATCCCATTAGCGTGACGCAGTGAACACTATTGCTCTGAATTCCAGAGCTCGGCAAGACACTCTGGGCTGACGTACTGCAACAGGCTCTGATTTATACAGGGGATCGACCTCCAGTGACAAGGTCCCACCTCTGACCATTGTTATTGAACAAACAAATTACATCACCGGCAGTGTCTCAGGTGTGAATTATGTGGGGATGTAACGCGAACACGTCAATATCATTAGCATTACCTCAGTCAGATCCCTTTGTGTAATTCGAGCAAAATGTGCAATGAGACCAGTAAGTGAGCAATCAGCTTCATTTACAACATTCCACAGTTGTATTGACAGAGATTTCAACTGTTCGCATTTTCCAGCCTGAAACTTTCACTGTGGTTCTCTTTCCACAGGCATTCCGGAATCAATGTTTCCAGCATTTTCAGCAATTTTCACTATTATGCCTGCTGTTTCATCTACAAATAGCTCCTGTTTCCCCTCAGTGTGCTCTGGATCCAGGGACACATGAAAACCCCTCTCAGTCTCCTCCTGCGGACTTTAATTTAATATTAATTTAATTTAATTTAATATCATTCACTTTTTCTTAATTCAGCAGTTCCATTCTGGCTGCTCAGACATCAAACCCATCCCACCCCGTCCGACGATGTGTCACCATATACAAAACATAGTCGTTGTGTACACAGACACTCGGTCCAGTTCCCCATCAGACACCAAACCCATCCCACCCCGTCCGACTATGTGTCACCATATACAAAACATAGTCGTTGTGTACACAGACACTCGGTCCAGTTCTCCTTCAGACTTTCACTTTGGTTCTCTTTCCACGAGCAAATGGGAATCGGTGCTTCCAACATTTTGGACAATTTTCACTGTCACATCTATTGTTTCATCTGCAAATAGACCTGGTTTCCCCTCAGTGTGCTGTGGATCCAGGGACACTGTCAGTCTCCTTCTGCAGACTTTCAGTTAATGTCATTCACTTTGTATTTGTTTTTAATTCAGCAGCTTCACTTTGACCGCTCAGCTGTTAAACCCACCCCATTATGCTCCATTATGTGCCGACACATATAAACATACCCGCTGTGTACACAGACACTCTGTCCAGTTCTCCTTCAGACCTGGACGGCATCGATGTTTACGTCATTTTGATCACTTTCCCTGTATAATGTTTATTTTCGACACCGTCGATAAGTCCGGAACTGTCCACGGTTCCCTCCATCTCTTAAACTATCTTCTCCACATCTGTAGTATCTGTGTGTACCTATGTTTATATGTATGTGTGTGGGTATGGATTTGTGCGTATGAGCGCGTGCGTGTTTTTATGTGTATATGTGTCTGTCTGTCTGTGCGTGTGTGTGTGTGTGTGTTTGTGTGTGTGTGTGTGTGTGTGTGTGTGTGTGTGTGTGTGTGTGTGTGTGTTTGTGCGTGTGTGTGTGCGCGCACGTGTGTGTGTGGATGTGTATATAGGTGTGTTTGTGTGTCTTTTTATTGTGTGTGCGCATGTGTATGGATGTTTGTGTGCAACTCGGATATATCACAAAATGTATACGCATAAAATTTGTTATTCGTGCTGTGGATTTTGAACAGTAAAGTGACGGACAAAGCCGCTGTTGAATCCGCCTGAGGAACAGTGAGATGCTGAAACACTGTGGCGTTCAATTAGCTGTAGGAATATAATGAGATGATAAGGCTTTCATTCACTGTCCTGTGGGTTCCGAGCACAACCACAACACGTTTCTCCATGGTGTAAATACCGGCATGATTTAACAAAATACTTTCTGACGTGTATAGATTCCATTCCGATAAGATCTCATGGTTTAACATAAAAATACCCGTGTCTTTGGCATCTCCTTTACAGTGTCTTTCGCAGGACCGTCAAATAAAGCCAAGTCATCAAATAAAGCCATATTGAAAGTATTATGAACACACACGCACACACACACACACACACACACACACACACACACACACACACACACACACACACACACACACACACACACACACACACACACACACAGTTACACACAAACACTGTTACACACATGCACTCACACACATGTAAATTTCCACATACACATATGCACTATCTATGACATACACACGCACATACACACACGCGCACACAGATACACTCTCTCACACTCACACACACACTCTCTGTGCATTTCATACTGTATATACCAGTTTCTCCTCTAGTGCGAAAGTGTGGGGTACATTCTGTATCTGTCAGTCTCTGCCACAGTGTGAGACTGTGGGGTTTCATTTTGTATTTCTCAGTCTCTGCTACAGTGTTAGAGTGTGAGGTTCATTCTGTATCTGCCAGTCTCTGCAACAGTGAGAGAGTGTGGGTTTCATTCTCTATCTGTCAGTCTCTGTTACAGTGTGAGAGTGTCGGTTTCATTCTGTATCTGTCAGTCTTTGTTACAGTGTGAGAGTGTGGGTTTCATTCTGTATCTGTCAGTCTCTGCTGCAGTGTGAGCGTGTGGATTTCATACTGTATCTGTCAGTCTCTGTTACAGTGTGAGAGTGTGGGTTTCATTCTGTATCTGCCGGTCTCTGTTACAGTGTGAGAGTGCGGGTTTCATTCTGTATCTGTCAGTCTCTGATACAGTGTGAGAGTGTGGGTTTCATTCTGTATCTGTCAGTCTCTGATCGAGCGTTAAGTGTGTCCTCTCAGTCCTGTACCCGGAAGCCACTGTTTCAGTGGGAGCGAGTGTATTTTTTTCTCTTAATTCTCAAATCTAGTAACTGATCTTAAACTAGTTGCTGTCTTCCCCGAGCTATTTTTGGAACAAGAGTCTCCTACAGTTGGTTTATGCTATAATTGTGAGATAGAGAGATCATCAATGAATAATGTCGGTTGTTCGGATCAGTACATTCAGGATAATAGAGTCATGGGGCTAACAGACCATTCGGCCCGGCATAATTCTGCATGCTATTTCTTACTCAAACAGATACAGCCAAATAGAACAGAACCTGGTCTGTAATTGTCTATGGCTTGGCAATGCAACTTCTTCAATGTTGAATGAAAATAAACACTTTAGATAAGTGCTGTAATTTAAATATATAAGTGCGTAAGTAAATTCATGAATTGATAGATATGAAACAAACCGAGCCGGAATGTGACATATTCCAGCAGCTTGTATATCAATAGATTTCCCTCAACAATTCTAAATTGTTTCCTTCACCGAGTATCTTCTCTCTGAAGAGTTTGCCGATTCTTTTATCCGTTCTCAATGTGCACAACTGTGTGAGTTTATTCCAGTGATGTCGCACTCATAAATGATGTAATATTCATTTTGATTTTCTTATGTGAGCTTCAGATTGGTCCGTATCGCGTCATCCATGTTTTATTGATAATGTAGTGACAGCCTTGTTCAGTGTGGTACTGAGAGAGTTTGTGAGTAGGAATGTGAGGGAAGCTCAGGTTTCACATTTGGAATAATCCAATGTTCCACATTGCAGCATGCGGCTAACTGATGAACTACTGAGAAACTGGCGTCACCGCTCAGGCCCAAAACCCACCCCACCCCGCCCCACTATGTGCCACCAGATATAAAACATCCCCGCTGTGTACACAGACACTCTGTCCAGTTCTCCATCAGCCCTGGGCGGCATCGATGTTTCCGTCATTTAGATCAGCCTCCCCTGTATCGTACTTATTTTCGATACCTTGAGGTCCAGAACTGTCCACGGATCCCTGCATCTCTTAAACTATCTTCTCCATATCTGTAGTATCTGTGTGTGTATGTGTGTGTGTGTGCGTGTTATGTGTATTTGAGTGTGTGTGTGTGTGTGTGTGTGTGTGTGTGTGTGTGTGTGTGTGTGTGTGCGTGTGTGTGTTATGTGTATTTGAGTGTGTGTGTGTGTGTGTGTGTGTTGTGTGTGTGCGCGCGCGCGTTTATTTGTTTGTTCGAGTGTGCATATGTGGGATGTGGTATGTGGGAGTGCGTATGTATATGTGTCTGTGTATGTTGAAGCACCTCTTGTACATCTTGTAATGTATATGAATAAAATTTCCTGCTCGTGCCATGGATTTTGAAACGTTAAGGTAACCATCGAAACCGCTGTTGAATCCACCTGAGGGACAGTGAGATGCTGAAATACTGTGACGTTCAATTGGCTATAGGAATATAATGGGCTGATAATTCTGCCATTCACTGTCCTGTCGGTTACGAGCGCAAACACCAACACGTTTGACACTAGTGTAAATACCTGCATGATATTTCCTGCCACTTATAGATTCAACTCCGTAAACAGTTGTCTACATCTCCTGCTTTAGCACAAAATACCTCTGTATTTAGGATTACCTCCGCAGCGTCCTGGTAGAAATAAATGCAGGATCGCCAAATAAGGACACGCATTAGTAAATTCAATTTAGAAACTATTATCACCACATTGTGTAGCAGCACCATGACCACTCGCTCTTAAACTCAACCTCACGATTTATGAAAGCCAATGCACCATAGGCCTTCTTAACCACAGAGTCAACCTGCGTAGCAGCTTTGAGTGTCCTATGGAGTCGGACCCCAAGATCCCTCTGATCCTCCAAACTGCCAAGAGTCTGACCACTAATACTATATTCTGCTATCATATTTGACCAACCAAAATGCATCCTATCAGTGTCCCGTTGTAAATTCTGTCAGCCCACCACACTATCCACAATACCCCCAACCTTTGTGTCATCAGCAAATTCTCTAAGTTATCCCTCTACATCCTCATCCAGGTCATTTATTTTTTTAAAAAACACAAAGAATAGGGGTCCCAGAACAGATCCCTGAGGCACACCACTGGTCACCGGCTTCCATACAGAATATGACCGGTCAACAATCACTTTTTGCCTTCTGTGGGCAAGTCAGTTCTGGATCCGCAAAGCAATGTCCCCTTGGATCCCATGACTACTTACTTTCTCGATAAGCCTTGCATGCTGTTCCTTATCAAATGCCTTGCTAAAATCCATATACACTACACCTATGGCTCTACCTTCATCAATATGCTCAGTCACATCCTCAAAAATTCAATCAGGCTCGTGAGGCACGACCTGCCTTTGACAATGCAATGCTGATTATTCCGAATCATATTATACCTCTACAAATGTTCATAAATTCTGCCTCTTAAGATCTTCTCCATCAACCTACCAACCACTGAAGTAAAACTCACTGGCCTATAGGTTCCTGGACTATCCCTACCACCTTTCTTGAATAAGTGAACGAGATTCGCAACCCTCCAATCCTCCGGAACCTCTCCCGTCCTCATTGATGATGCAAAGATCATTGCCAGAGGCTCAGCAATCTCCTCCCTCGCTTCCCATAGTAGCCCGGGGTACATCCCGTCCGGTCCCGGGAACCTATCCAACTGGATGCTTTCCAAAATCTCCGGCACATTCTCAAGCTTTTCAGTCCACTGCAAGACATCCCTACAATGGCCAAGATCCTTTTCTGTAGTGAATACTGAAGCAAATTATTCTTTAAGTACCTCCGTTATTTCCTCGGGTTCCATAAACACTTTTCCATTCTCACACTTGTTGGTCCTATTTGCTCACATGTTATCCTCTTGCTCTTCACATACTTGCGGAATGCCTCGGGGTTTTCCTTAGTCCTGAATTATGTGTGTTTATGTTTTCTTTAAGCGGGTTCTTTGCTTTGTGGCCGCCTGCAACAAGACGAACCTCAAGGCTGTCTACTGTATACATACTTTGATGGTAAATGTGCTGTGAACTATGAACAAGTCGGGAGCAACGTCAGGAAGGCGCGCTGGCCTTCATTTGTCTGGAATCGAGCTCAAACATGGTGAGAAAATGTTGCAGATCTGTAACGCACAGGTCAGACCACACTTGAAATGTTGAGCTTAGGAAGGCGGTGAAAACGTTAAAGGGGGTGAAGAGCAGATTTACCGGGAAACCACCTGGGCTACACACGCGGTGTTGTACAAATAATAAGTCGTTGTGATTGGAAGGCGCTGCCTGCTCCTGTGATAGAGATGGGGTCACCAGGTGTCTTCAAATGTAACTGCACACACAGATGACGGGCGATTCATGTGTAGATATCGAAATTATACAAGAAGCAAAGTTAACGAGACGGCTCATATAATAATCAGCGCAAAGCAGTTAAGGCCATAAGGACATTAAGAATAGGAGCAGAATTAGTCAAGTTGGTCTATCGAGTCTGCTCCGCCATTTCATCATGGCTGATCCAATTTTCCTTTCAGCCCCAATGTCTTGTTTTTTTCTCTCTCCATGACCTGCAGAATGAAGAATCTATCTCTTTCCGTCTTAAATATACATAAAGACTTGGACTCTGCAGTTGCCCGTGGCAAGCAATTACAGGATTCAGCCCTCTCTGGCTCACGAAATTAGTTCTGTTTGCCGTTCTACAAGGACGCTCCTCTATTCTGAGGCAGCGTCTTCTGGACCTAGACTCTCTCACCACAAAAAATTATCCATCCCACTTCTATTCTGTCAAGATCTTTCACCATTCAATATTTCCAATGACGTCACCCCTCATTTTTTCTGTTTTCCAGTGAATTCTGGGCCAGAGCCAACAAACCCTCTTCATATGACAAGCCGTTAAATGCGGAAATCATTTTCGTAAACCAGGACTGAGCACTCTCTATTTTCAGAACATCCTTTCTAAGCGGAGAATCGCAAATCTGCTCACAACACTCAAAGTGCAGCCCTAACAGTGATTTATAAAGTCTCAACGTTATATTGAATCGGGGAGTGACCACCTGCTATAGTGTTCTCTGGGTTATTTCCGCGGTGGTCATGAAGACTGGCTTTCTAAAGAATGGCCCCTCCCTCTTTCTCTCCTTTCCCCAGTCGATATCAGATGATTCTTGCCCCTATCGCTTTGCTAAACCTGACTTGTGCTGATGCAATCAACGTTGACTTTTCCTGCCGAGGGGAAACTACAGAATGACGCGCGAAGCATCACGGGTTCAAAATGCCGAAAGGCATCCTCCCGAGGATTCACAGATACCGGATCCCGAGGGAGCAGTGTGCGGTCAGTTAGATTACTGGGGGTGGGTCCAAATGCCGAAAGTCATCCTACCGAGGATTCACAGATACTGGATCCCGAGGGAGCAGTGTGCGGTCAGTTAGATGACTGGAGGTGGGTCAAAATGCCGAAAGGCATCCTCCCGAGGAATCACAGATACTGGATCCCGAGGGAGCAGTGTGTCGTCAGTTAGATGACTGAGGGTGGGTCTAAATGCCGAAAGGCATCCTCCCGAAGATTCACAGATACTGGATCGCGAGTGAGCAGTGTGTGGCCAGTTAGATGATGAGTGTAGGTCCAAATGCCGAAAGTCATCCTACCGAGGATTCACAGATACTGGATCCCGAGGGAGCAGTGTGCGGTCAGTTAGATGACTGAGGGTGGGACAGAATGCCGAAAGGCATCCTCCCGAGGATTCACAGATACTGGATCCCGAGGGAGCAGTGTGCGGTCGGTTAGATGACTGAGGGTGGGCCGAAATGCCGAAAGGAATCCTCCCGAGGATTCACAGATACTGGATCCCGAGGGAGCAGTGTGCGGTCAGTTAGATGACTGAGGGTGGGTCCAAATGCCGAAAGGAATCCTCCCGAGCATTCACAGATACTGGATCCCGAGGGAGCAGTGTGCGGTCAGTTAGATGACTGGGGGTTGGTCCAAATGCCGAAAGGCATCCTCCCGAGGATTCACAGATACTGGATCCCGAGGGAGCAGTGTGCGGTCAGTTAGATGACTGAGGGTGGGTCAAATTGCCGAAAGGCATCCTCCCGAGGATTCACAGATACTGGATCCCGAGGGAGCAGTGTGTGGTCAGTTAGATGACTGAGGGTGGGTCCAAATGCTGAAAGGCATCCTCCCGAGGATTCACAGATACTGGATCCCGAGGGAGCAGTGTGCGGTCAGTTAGATGACTGGGGGTGGGTCCAAATGCCGAAATGCATCCTCCCGAGGATTCACAGATACTGGATCCCGAGGGAGCAGTGTGTGGTCAGTTAGATGACTGAGGGTGGGTCCAAATGCCGAAAGGCATCCTCCCGAGGATTCACAGATACTGGATCCCGAGGGAACAGTGTGCGGTCAGTTAGATGTCTGGGGGTGGGTCCAAATGCCGAAAGGCATCCTCCCGAGGATTCACAGATACTGGATCCCGAGGGAACAGTGTGCGGTCATTTAGATGACTGAGGGTGGGCCGAAATGCCGAAAGGCATCCTCCCGAGGATTCACAGATACTGGATCCCGAGGGAGCAGTGTGCGGTCAGTTAGATGACTGAGGCTGGGTCCAAATGCCGAAAGGCATCCTCCCGAGGATTCACAGATACTGGATCCCGAGGGAGCAGTGTGCGGTCAGTTAGATGACTGAGGGTGGGTCCAAATGCCGAAAGGCATCCTCCCGAGGATTCACAGATACTGGATCCCGAGGGAGCAGTGTGCGGTCAGTTAGATGACTGAGGCTGGGTCCAAATGCCGAAAGGCATCCTCCCGAGGATTCACAGATACTGGATCCCGAGGGAGCAGTGTGCGGTCAGTTAGATGACTGAGGGTGGGTCAGAATGCCGAAAGGCATCCTCCCGAGGATTCACAGATACTGGATCCCGAGGGAGCAGTGTGCGGTCAGTTAGATGACTGAGGCTGGGTCAGAATGCCGAAAGGCATCCTCCCGAGGATTCACGGATACTGGATCCCGAGGGAGCAGTGTCCGGTCAGTTAGATGACTGGGGGTGGGTCCAAATGCCGAAAGGCATCCTCCCGAGGATTCACAGATACTGGATCCCGAGGGAGCAGTGTGCGGTCAGTTAGATGACTGGGGGTGGGTCCAAATGCCGAAAGGCATCCTCCCGAGGATTCACAGATACTGGATCCCGAGGGAGCAGTGTGCGGTCAGTTAGATGACTGAGGCTGGGTCCAAATGCCGAAAGGCATCCTCCCGAGGATTCACAGATACTGGATCCCGAGGGAGCAGTGTGTGGTCAGTTAGATGACTGAGGGTGGGTCCAAATGCCGAAAGGCATCCTCCCGAGGATTCACAGATACTGGATCCCGAGGGAACAGTGTGCGGTCAGTTAGATGACTGAGGGTGGGTCAGAATGCCGAAAGGCATCCTCCCGAGGATTCACAGATACTGGATCCCGAGGGAGCAGTGTGCGGTCAGTTAGATGACTGAGGCTGGGTCCAAATGCCGAAAGGCATCCTCCCGAGGATTCACAGATACTGGATCCCGAGGGAGCAGTGTGCGGTCAGTTAGATGACTGAGGGTGGGTCAGAATGCCGAAAGGCATCCTCCCGAGGATTCACAGATACTGGATCCCGAGGGAGCAGTGTGCGGTCAGTTAGATGACTGAGGGTGGGTCAGAATGCCGAAAGGCATCCTCCCGAGGATTCACGGATACTGGATCCCGAGGGAGCAGTGTCCGGTCAGTTAGATGACTGGGGGTGGGTCCAAATGCCGAAAGGCATCCTCCCGAGGATTCACAGATACTGGATCCCGAGGGAGCAGTGTGCGGTCAGTTAGATGACTGAGGCTGGGTCCAAATGCCGAAAGGCATCCTCCCGAGGATTCACAGATACTGGATCCCGAGGGAGCAGTGTGCGGTCAGTTAGATGACTGAGGCTGGGTCCAAATGCCGAAAGGCATCCTCCCGAGGATTCACAGATACTGGATCCCGAGGGAGCAGTGTGCGGTCAGTTAGATGACTGAGGGTGGGTCCAAATGCCGAAAGGCATCCTCCCGAGGATTCACAGATACTGGATCCCAAGGGAACAGTGTGCGCTCAGTTAGATAACTGGGGGTGCGGGTGTGCTCTGTGTTGCTGTTCGTGTGGATATTTCTGGCGGGTGGTGGGGTTCTGTGGTGGTTGAGCAATGGGTGTCTGCTGAGCGTGTGGAGTCAGATGGGTGCTGTGGGAGTGGCTGATGTGCAGTTATGGGCCCGTAGAATCAAGATTAGATACACGGATCTTGTTTTTCTCGTCAAGCCAGTACGGGAATGGAGATGCAGTCGCGGTGCTTGTGGGGGAGGGGGTGTATGAGGACGGCTTCAGCGTCTGACGGGTTACATATGAGCTGGGTGGTGTTCGATAAAGGCCCGAGGTCAATGTCAGATGCCTGGGAGCTTTGGGGTCTGCTGGGGAGGAATAGTCGCAATGTGAGTTGATGGGAAAGAGTTGAGTCAGCGAGAAAGTGGGCGGTATGTGGTCATTGGAAAATGGTGAGGTAGAGTCAGTGGAAAACAATGCAGTGGGATTTGTGGCCATTGGGGCCGTATGGGCGGATCACAATGAGTGGGGGCTGCTGGAGAGGGTATGGCAGCTCGGTGGCTGTTCTATAATTTCTTTTCTGCTGCCTTCCTTCTTTCCTAGAGAGAGGAGTAACATTTGCAATTTCCTAGTCCTCTGGCATCATGACAGATTTCAATGATTTTGATAGTTGGTTTCTCATGCACCACAATCTCTAATGCTACCTTTCAGAACCCCAGAGTGCGGTTCTTGTGATCCGTGTGACTCATGTAACTTTCTGTCTTTCAGCTCTATGGGCAGCTTCTCTCTTTTAACAGTAACTGCGCACATTTATCTTCCTTCACATACCACAACATCAGGCATACAGCTAGTGTCTGCCACAATGAACACTGATGCAAAATACTGATTTAATTCATCAGCCATCTCTTTGTCCACCGTTATTATTTCTCCTGCCTCATTTTCTAGCGGTCGTATATCCATTCTCATTTTTCTTTTATTTTTAACATACTTGAAAAATCTTTTACAATCCACTTTGATATTATTTGCTGCCTTGCTTTCATATTTTATCTTTTCCCTTTTAATGACCATTTTAGTTGCTCTCTGTAGGTTTAAACAAAACTTCCCAATCCTCTATCTTCCCACTAATTTTTGCTTTGTTGTTTGACCTTTCTTTTGCTTTCACAATAGCCTTGACTTCCCTTGTCAGCCACAGTTGTACTATTTTACAATGTGAGTATTTATTCAAATTTGAGATACACATGTCCTGCACATTCCTCATTTTCCCAGAAACGGACGACCTTTCTGCTCTGCTGACCTCCCTGCCTGTAGCTCCTTCCAATTGACTGTACTTTGATCAGCTACTCTCTCGTACCACTGTAATTTCCCGTACTCCAGTGAAATACTGCTACTTCAGACTTCACCTCCTCCTTATCAAATTTAAAGTAGAACACACTCGTTACAGTTCCTTTCTCTCTCCCTTTCCCTTCTTCGCCACCGCCCCATGTTCTGTGCCTATAACCAGGTTGCCGCGGCATTCTTCCAGGAGGTCATCCCTGACAAATGTATCCAAAGCGCTATACTTTTTTTTCATGGGAATGTGTCATGGTACGGTCCGTGAAATCCGCATTCCGGTTCACTGTCTGGTCTACGTACCTTATTCCAGGTTTTCCGGGTTTCCTCAGATTCTGTTGAGGCAGCTGATTCTTGTTTGGGCTGGCTTCATAAATAGCTTCAGGATTCAGCCTTTGGCTGCTAGATTGTTCCTGTCTAAACCCCCTGTCTGCATCCCTTCCCTTTACCTTCCTGCCTGAGGCCTTGCCTCGCCTCGCCTCCGTCTGGAGCCTCGCCTCGTCCTACCTCTGCCGGGAGCCTTACCTCGCCCTGCCTCTGCCTGGAGCCTCGCCTGGCCTCAGCTTGCCTCTGCCTGGAGCCTCGCCTGGCCTGGCCTTGCCTCCGCCTGGAGTCCCGTCTGGCCTCGTCTTCCCTCTGCCTGGATTCTCGCCTCGCCTCGCCTGGCCTCCTCCTGGAGCCTCGCCTCGCCTTGCCTGTGTCTGGAGCCTCGCCCTGTTTGGAACTGTCTGTGTCCACGCCTTCGCTAGGTAGGTCCGGCCGTTCTGCCGCTAACTAGCGTTAGGAACTGTCTCGTCGGGTTCTGTGTTCGGTGTGATGAGACCCTTGCTCTACGTCCTGTACCCAAGGAGATGTCCCGGCTCAGTGTTCCATGCTCCTGACTCTCCTTCGTCCAAGGCTCAGTGTTCTGCGTTCTTGTCTCTTCCTCGACCATGTCAAAAGGTTTCGGGGCCTCATCCAGTCCCAGTCACGTCCAAGGCCCTTGTCCTGTACAAGCCTCGGCTTTGTGTTCTCGTCTTGTCATGTGCCACGCCCAGCCCAGGAGTACTTTGCCCAGCCCAGTGCTGGGGTTCCCACGTCCTGTCCATGAATCTCACGTCCAGTCCTGTTGTCTCTCGTCGTCCTGTAACCTCGTCATGTCCTCGCCTAGTTCTGGGGTCCAAGCCCGAGTCAAGACCCAGGTTCTGTGTCCTTGTCCAGTCTCTGGCTCGAAGTCCAAGACCAAGCTCCAGGTTCAAAGTTCCATGTCCTGGTTCCTTATCCTAGTCAGATCCTAGCGCAGGCCCGGAGTCCTTGTCTCGTCCGGGGCCTGTGTCGTACCCAGCGTCCTTTCTTCCTCTCCTCCCCTGCTTCCTTCTCACGCCTAGTCCTGTTACTGGTAGTTCAGTGTCTGTGTCTTGCATTTGGGTCCGGTCCCAATGTCACACCTTGTGACAGAATGGCCACGGTGTGTTCTGTTGTAACTGCCTTTTACCATTTCTCCTGACGGGCACCCAACTAATAGAAAAGCACACCACAGGCGTTTAAATGGTCCAGTAAGAGAGAGAAAAATGACAAAAATGGAACCTTACAGACGCTTTACACAGAGCCGACGGCTCCTCCGAGCCGAAGGCTCCTTTGAGACAAAGCCTGTCGCTTCTACTCTCGCCAACTAGCCTACATGTGTGCAATGGCCTCTCCGCTGATGGCCGTCATTGCGCATGGGGATTTAACTTATTGGTGGACGTTTTGTGATAATTTATTAACAAATGCACTTTCAATCTTGTACTTTATACAGTACCTACTTGGTTGTTTAAGTCGATTTTGTGATCTGCTGGAAATGTTTCTTGCTCTGGGATAATCTAATGTGCAAGTGGGTATGACAGCAGCTTTGGGCGT
This sequence comes from Hemitrygon akajei, assembly GCF_048418815.1. Classification (NCBI taxonomy): domain Eukaryota; kingdom Metazoa; phylum Chordata; class Chondrichthyes; order Myliobatiformes; family Dasyatidae; genus Hemitrygon; species Hemitrygon akajei. Next base: position 2,780,842 of record NW_027331927.1, on the reverse strand, counting down.
GCATACGGATTACGTCGTGCGCACGGATTGATGGGAATGTCGCCGAGTATGTGCGCACAGGGATTTTAGGGGTGCGTGCGTGTTTTGGGTGCACACGGTTTTGGTGATGTCCGCAGGTTTAGGTGTCGGTCGGCGTATACGGGTGCACATGGATTTGTGGGTGCCGGTCGATTTCGAGCTGTTAAAATCTCAAAGACGTTTCATTTATTTGAGTTTTAATAACAACTGATCTTTAAATGTTGAACTTTGTTCTAGCTATTAAGGCTGCTATTTTGTGAATGATTCTTTTGGGAAAATCAAATGTGCATACCTGGGTTTCAGTCGGGTTGACGGTGTACACGGTCCTCGGGTGCTCACAGATTCCGGGATGTGGTGTATTTGGGGTCGTGACGAATCTGAAGCGTGTCTTCACGGATTTGTGGGTGATTGTGGATTTGGAGTAATGGCAAATATCAAGATTGTTTCTTTTACAAACACTTTAATAAATAATGCACTTTAACGTTCCATTTCGATTCTTTGCTGTTGTTAATGTGGATTAAGCTATCTTGTGAAAAGTTTGAAGTTATTCTTGCTCTGGGATAAACACTTGTACTTACAGGGCCGCCTTCGAATTTGGAGCTGCGCTGAGATTTGGAGATACAGGTTTGGGTACACGCGGAATTGGTGATGTCGGTGAATTGTAGTGTGTGATGAATCTCAAGGTCGTATCGTTTATAGATACATTCATAATAAATGTAGATAGAGCACAACTTTGTTCTAGATTTTGAACGTGGAGGCAGCTATTTTCTGAGCTGCTTGAAAAGACTTTTGTTTTTGGATTATCTAATGTGCATGTGAAGCTGTCATCGAGTTGGACATACATATGGATTTAGGTGTGCGCTCTTATTTGGTGATGAGCGCAGTTTTATGCATCTGTTGTCGAATATGGAGGTGCACACGGATTTTGGGTTTCACCAAATTTCGGTGTATCGGCCGATTTGCAGTTCCAGACGGATTTGGGATGCGTGCGGATTTTTATCGTGGAAACAGTCATTTTCTGCGCCGTTTGAAATTAGTCCTGCTCTGAGTAATCTATTATGGATATTGGAGTGTCAGCCCGTTAGGGTGCGCACTATTCGGGAAGTGCGCAGATTTCGGGCGGTGTCGCCAAATGTGGGGATGCACATTGGTGTAAGGATGCGAACAGATTCAGTGATGCAACCGCCGGTATGAAGGTGCACACCTGTGGTGTCTACGGATTTGGAGTTGTGCCGTATCTCCAGGTTGTTTCATTTACAGATGTCTCCAACCTCAGCAATGGGACGCTCGGCTTGCGGTTCACCACGCTCGCCTACAATACCCTCCCCATGGAAAGCATGGAAAGCACACTGCCCCCTGTACAATCCGTAACCCCGTATCGTAATTACTTTACCAGACACGGGCTTAGACACACAACCAACTGGAACAATGCTCAGAGTAATCATATGAGCCTCGAACAAAATCAATCCTGGAGGAGCCGCAGAATCAAAACGCGCGGTTTCCTTGGCTGCGCAGGTCTGGGGAAGACACTCTCCGTTCCCGCCAAACGCTTGTGATTGAGACAGCTTTCCCGCCCTAAACCCCGGTTTGTGTGGATACCCTGTTAGAAATTATTGACACGTAATTACAAACTGTACCCGGCATCAGGACTGGAGACAGATTTCAATGTTGGGTGAAGGGGAGGAAGAACCACATGTGGATGCGTGAAACCGGGATGGGGGCAGTGGTGAGGTAACGAGCTGGGAGGTTAATGGGTGGAGAAGAGGAATCTAATAGGAGAGGACAGACGGCCTTAGAAGAAAGAAAAGGTGGAGGAGGACCAGGGGGTAGTTTGTGGCAGGGGCAGATAAGGTTAGAGAGGGCAATGGGAATGGGGAATGTTGCAGTAGGTGAACATTGCAAGAGCTTCGAAAAATCGAGATTCATGCCATCTGGTTGAAGGCGACACAGGCTGAATATAAGCTGTTGCTCCACAAAAAAAAAAAAATGAATGTGGCCTCACTCCGACAGTAGAGGAGGGCCATGGACAGGCAAGTCAGAATGGGAATGGGAAGTGGAATTTAAGTAGGTGACTACTGGAAGGTCCCGCTTTTCCTGATGGACGGTGAAGCAAGTTCCCAATCAACGTCGAGTATCACAGATATACAAGAGACCACACCGGAGCAGCAGGTACAATTAATGACCCAACAGAGTTGACGCATCGCCTCACCTAGGAGGACAGACTGAGGACATGAATATTAGTGAGGGATAATGTGCAGGGGAGGGTGTATCAATTGTTCAGATTGCAATATAAGTGCCAGGAAGGAGATCAGTGCCGACAGTCGCGTAGGAAGAGATCCCTGGAAAGCGCAGACTGGGAGTAGGGGAAGGGAAGATGTGCCTGTTGTTGGGATCACGTTAGTGATTGCGGAATTACAGAGAATTATGTGCTGGAAGCGGTGTCTGGTGAGATGGCAGGTCCCTATCCTTAGTGAGGTGGCGGGAGGTTGGTGTGAGGACAGACTTGTGCGAAATGGAAGAATTTACTTTCAGGACAGCGTTGATGGAGCAGGAAGGGAAGCACCCTTCTCTGAAGAAGGAAAAAACATCTCCGGTATTCTGAAATGAAAGGCCTCAGGCTGAGAACGTAAACGGCGGCGGTGGGAGGAATTGAGAGAAGGGGATGACATTTTTACCAGTAACTGGATGGGAAGAGGTATATCCCAAGTAGCTGTGTGAGTCGGTGGGTTTATGATGTACGACAGCAGATAAGCTGGCTCGGAAGACAGAGAAAGAGAGATTGAGAAGGGGAGTGAGCTGTTGGAAATGGATCAGGTAAAACAAAATGCGTGGTGGAAATGGGAGCTGGTTGATGAGGTCAACGAGCAGCGTGCAGGAAGCAGAAGCAATGCAGTCGTCAGTGTCGCGCGGGAGATGTCGGGCAGTGACACTGGTGTCGGCTTGGAACACCGACCGTTCCACGTAGCCAACAAAAAGGCAGGAAGAACTGGGATCCATGCGAGTGCCCATGGCTACAAGGGTCTACAAAGTGGGGGAGGGGTGGGTGGGCGGGGGATGTGAATATTTTTACAGGCACTGTTCATGTTATCCGTTCAGCGACAATTGCCAGTTCAAGACATTTATTCGAATATAATCTGAGTTGGGTCTGGATGACCACTGTCCTTACTGCCACTGATATCTGCGATTCACGATTAGAAGTGTGGTTTAGCTGACGGACGTGTTTATATTCAGGTATGATCGTTATGCTTGCGATTCACAGGATAAGGAGCGACATTCTCACTGTGAACAACAAAGTGATGCAACTGCATGAGCAGCTTAATTCAAGTGAGTAAATGTCACCACCAGTAGAACTATTTATGTGTCAGGAGAAGACCCGGTCACATCAGATCCCTCCAAGTGTAAACCCGATACCATGTGATACTTAAAAATAAAACAGCGAGCTTTTCAGTCAACAGTTTGGGTTATTCCCAATATTATTGAGATCAGAATAACAACAAATAATGTTAAATGCGTCTATCTTCCTCTGTCCGTGTGGCCACTCGATGGGGCCATTGTTCAAAAATATCTCTCCTCCAAACTCGATAATATCTAGCTCATAACAACTTTCAGGACAATTCTATCATCGGCAATATCAACATACTGGTCTGACAGGGATTGTAGATGACATCATTGATGACAATGGCTTTTGACGATGGCAGCTGGATGGAGTATCAACACTTAATTTCTTGCAAGTCAGTGGACACTGGAAATGCAGTGTGTCGCCAGTGTGATCTCCGTTGTCCAGGAATAACCAGTACCTGCTGGAAATAATGTCTGCAGTATGGTTACAGGAATAAGGGAGACTTATGGGCACCGCTGGTAAACGTTGGAGTCGCGCAGAGGACGATCAGCAGAAACCGGAGATGGGGAGGGGGGTGGAGTCGTGCCTGTTGGTAGAGTGGCTATGGAGATGGTGGAAGTTACGGTAAAATATCTTGCATGCGGAGGTTCGTGGCGTGTTACCTGAGGACAAGGAGACCCAATCCTTTTTTATTATTCTGGGTGGGATGGAGTGATGGTACCTGGGGGAAATGCGTCAGAGAATGGTGATAGCAGCATCGATCGTGACGGAAGGGAATCTCCATTGACTGTAAAATGTCTGGAGATGTAATTCTCATCAATGGAAATGATAGAATGGAATAGCACTTTTACGAGTGTCCGTTTGGCAGAAAGTATCGTCAGGATAACTGTTGGAGACAGTAGCATGGCTTTGTAAAAGATGTCGGTAGATAATCTCTCCCTGCAGTTGGGAACAGAGAGATCGAGATACAAGAGTGGTGTCAGAACGGGTACAATCTGATCTGAGGGCGGTGTGGCAAGTTGTAGGCCGGGTACATGAGACTGACGAGCTCAGCGTGGCTGCAGGAAGAGGCACCAATTCAGTTGTCAATGGACTCACAGCAGCAATTCAGCCGCCACTGTCGGGAATGAACGGATTGTGTCGGGAACACGGAAGCCCTCGCAGGAATATGGCCTTGCAGCTGGACAAAAGTATCGGGAGGACAAATGCAATGTACGGTGGAACCATGGGGCGAAATGCACGACAATCAGTCGGGCAAAGAAAGGAAATGAGCCAGCGAATGCGGGACCAGCATTGCGGCTGCATAAGGGGCTTTTCTATGCAAGTTCCGCTTGTGAGGTGTGAGAGGAATAAGGATATTGCCGGGCCAACAGGAACAGAACGTGCCCGCATTATATAAATCTTTAGTGTTATCCGGACGGGCGACGCCGCTAATTCACGATTTCTTTCGGAAGAATGAGGGCAAGCAGAGATTTACCACATTCTTTAGCTGCTCCCTGAACTTGGTCTGTGTAATGGCGTAAAGGGCCGTGTTTGTACAACAGCTCAAAAGCTGTAGAATGATGCCCAGCTCTCGAAGGGAATCCGGCGGAAGCAAACGTATGTGGAGATAATACAACCGATCCCACGCGGAGAACACACTGAAAGGTGCCCACAGCAGGATGAAATTACCCGAGACCATCAGCAATAAAACGAGGGATTTCCTTCGTTTCTCCATCTCCGGGTCTCTGGCACTCTGTCCGTTACCGGGAACTCTGAGTCTCCCGCGGGCTCTGCTGGTGACTAAGACGTGCCTGACAGTGATTCCATTCGTAACCAGAACCAGAACAAATGGGAGTACAGGGGTGAGGAAGGAATAAAATAGGTCAATTTGATACATGAAAGTGAAATATTGATATCTCTGTTGACAAGTGAATGGATTGATTACCCATGTGTAGTACCCCGAGAGCCGAAAATAGAAGTAAATATTCTTTAAATTGCTGATCACAGTCACTGTCCCCAAAACCACGGCCGCAGTTTTCCGCCTGCAATATTTTGTTTTCAACTTTTGGCAACAAATGGCGACAAACCGATCCAAGGTGAACGTGACGGTGAACCAGACAGAACAGTCGGTTGCGGTGTAAATCAGAGCAGCGTGGATATTACACCCCTTGGGCATTGAGCGGGTGAAGACGACGGGCTGCATGTACGTAAGTGGAATCTTGTTCAATATCAGGTCCAGGATAAGAACCAGAAGATCCGCCCCTGCCATGGCAACCAGGTAGCAAGTGACAACTCTGGAGAGGCCGCACTTTCCCCGAGACAGGATGAATATGGTCACCATGTTCACTGCCAAACAGAATAAACCATCAGGGTAAATAAAACAGGAAGAGTTCTCTTAAAACGAGTATAATGTGTGTCAATGATTGAAGTGACTGTACCTGACGGAATAATATAATCATAGCGATTACCAGTTGAATAAAATTAAACAGTTTTGCAAAGCAGTGTAATCTGAGTGCAATCTGTTCGATCGAATATCAGCAACGAAATGGAAAGCGAAGAACACAGATAACGACGGCCGATGGTTGTGAAATTCCGTACATGCCGAGGGGAAAAGATCTGAATGATGGTCTGCGGTATTTCCGTGAAATAGTTAGATAGATAGATAGATAGATAGATAGATACTTTATTCATCCCCAAGGGGAAATTCAATGTTCCTCCAGTATGATATCACATAAACACAAGACAGACCAAGACTAACTGACCAAAAAAACCACATAATTATAACATACAGTTACAACAGTGCAAAGCAATACCATAATTTGATAAGAGCAGACCATGGGCACGGTAAAAAAAAGTCTCAAAGTCCCAGATAGCCCATCATCTCACGCAGATGGCAGAAGGAAGAAACCTCCAACGTGGCAAAACTTCCCGATGCAGCCTCTGGAAGCACCCGAGCACAGCCAACTGTGAGTCCGTCCGAAAACTTCCGACAACTTCGTGCCTCCGACCAGCCCTCCGACACCGAGCACCGAGCACCATCTCTGCCGAGTGCTTCAACCCCGGCTCCGGCCACCAAGCAACAGGCAAAGCCGAGGATTCGGGGCCTTCCTCTCTGGAGATCTCTCCGATCGCTCAGTAGCAGCGTCAGCAGCACAGGCATGTCAGAAGTTTCGCCAGATGTTCCTCCGTGCTTCACACATCCGTCTCAATCAAATCAGGATTGTGCACGGCCCCTACTTACAGATAACGGATATTCCTTACTGGAGTGGCCGCTGCGCCCTGCGTCGTCGCGCCGCCATCTTGACAGCCACCATCTCTGGCTGAGGCGCAGATTCCCGTCCCTGATCCTTAGCCAGGGTGCCTGAAATTGCAGATGGAGTTGTAGTCCAAAGCCTTATTTTTGCACCTCTCTTCCTGTTTGCCAATATTGAGGGTGTATTACCTTGAAATCGTGCCGCGAGTCTCACCAGCTCCTCCTTGTACTTCTGTCTTTACCATCCTATGCCAGTCATTAATGTCTCGAAAATGCCTTATTTTTTCAGCAACAGTGAAACTGATTTGTCACCAGAACAATACGTCATGGTCAGCATTTCAAGAACTTACAGTGGTCTATCACGTTTTCAGAAATATGTTCCTTAGGCTTTACACACGGTCAAATGCAGCTGGCGTGAAAATATATAATAAAGATCATTGCATTATACAATTTTTGGGTCCCAGTCGGAAAATGCATTTGATGAACACAGTGGGCAGGAGGGTGGCCAGAGCCAGAAGAGGCAACCAGTGATTATATTCCGGAGACAATGCTTCCTTTGCTTCAGCGGCACCTCGGTCAGCACATGGAAGTTGGAAAGGAACTAACGAATTTATTAACTTTCTAATCCGACCGATGTTGTTGGAGATGATCAGAGAGAAACGGAGGAGGGGTCGTCACACTAACGTCATTCTTTCTGCTGGAAGGCAGATAATTAGATGATTTATCCAACACAATTCTGCGACAGCCTCACGCTGCCAACTGAAACGATAGCAAAAGAAATGTGGATACAGAGCTGGCGAACGCAAAACGCGCGGAAGCGGAGCCATTAAGATAAATGTTCACAGTTTAGAGAACGTAATGCCGCTGCTGAACGACACCCAATGTGGAAACGTGAAGAACGAACGACGTTTTCTGAGGAACTCCCGCAAGCCTATAGGGTGAGATAGGAGCCAAAATGCGAAAGACACTTCGATAATGTGGTCGTCACGGCCGAAGGTCTTGACAGCGGAGGGACCTGGTTAAGTTCACGGGAATCCTGGACTACAGATGACCGATCAGATCGATTAGCCACGGAAAGACTAGGGGTTGGAACCCAGTTTATTTGCAACTGACCCTCAAGTGAGGGGAAACAAAATCTTGATTCATCGCAGACATTCTCGCGGCGAGGAGAAAGTGAATGGAAAGCGGAGATCCATTTTAATATGCAATGGTTCAACGTCTCGGTGGTAGGCTGCTGTGCTGAGCGACTGTCAGTAAGTTTACTCGTCAGAAATTTAACCATTACATCAGGAGCATTAACTGAGCCGGCCTGACCACGCCACAGGACCATAAGCTACTTAAATCATGATTGACGTGTTTCCCTTCCAAAACTGTCTTCTTACCTTCTCTACATAAACGTTGATGTCTCAGTTAACAACCGCTTAAATTACGCGAATACAGGCACAGGGCCATCAAACGCGCCTGATACGTGAGATCGTTTAATCGCTGGACCATTCTCGTAAACCTGCTCTGGATCATCACCACTGCCACCACATACTCTCTTGAACAGAGATCGTCAGGACAGAAAACCAGCAAAGTGCATAGGAAAAAGGTTTGTTTAATTAGCACATTGTAGTGCGACAGCATCATTAATTATTATAATGAGAGGTACACGTGATAAGAAAAATGTGGTGACGTATTAAAGAGAGACTCACCAGGAAGAGCAATAATGGCGAGGACGGGGAAGAAAACCACTTGAATGGCGACGAGAACATATGTAACTCGAAAATCTACCGGCACCCAATAGTCTGTAGAAATATATGGAAACATCCAGAAGACACTTCTCCCAGTTCCCGTTATAGTCCAGGCTGCGCTTCCCGGATTCCGATCCATGACAGAACGAGCCAGTCCGTCCTCACTCTCCCTGACACTGCAGCTCCGGTTATCTGTCCGTGACAGGGGAAGCTGCTCTCGCTGAAACTGAGGGAACCGAGTGAACGGGGCTCTTATTAAGAAGGGAGAAAATAATCTCCGGTGACGTCAGCAGCCTACCCTGAAAAGACTTCCGTAAAGCTACAGGAAGAGTTAACCCTTGGTCTACCAGGTGGCTGAGGAAGAAGTGTGTAGATAAATGCTGCTGTGGCCACATATCCTGAAATTACTAAAATAAATTTTAAAAATATCCCACTGCACTGGTTTAACACAGTTTGAAGTGGCAATAAGTCCAAAATGAGCAAATATATGCATTTTCCTTAAAACACCCGGGTTAGCAAAGCGGTAAATTAGTCAAAATCACATTTGATCCATCTTGGTTGGTGTAAGATGAATGGAAGAAAACAGCGGTTCTGAAAGAGAGCGGCATTAGCGTGGAAAGTAGAGGTTTTATGAGACAGAAAAGGACTGTCAGCCATCTGTGCAAATGTGCTCTCATGTTCGACAGGAGTAGCAGGTGGACAAGAAAGGTAGACAAGCGGAGGAAGGGAAGAGTGAGAGAGAGAGAGAGAGAGAGAGAGAGAGAGAGAGAGAGAGAGAGAGAGAGAGAGAGAGAGAGAGAGAGAGAGAGAGAGAGAGAGAGAGAGAGAGAGAGAGAGAGAGAGAGAGAGAGAGAGAGAGAGAGAGAGAGAGATACAGCGACAATAACGATGGAGTTAACTGTCGGCAACTGGGGTCCCTCCAGCGCAATGCGGATCAGATCACTGAGTGGTCAATAAGTATTCTTTGCGACGGTCTTTCTGTGGTTTCACAAGAGGCTGATTATTATTTTTCATGTCATCCTGATATACTAATAGATTACCAATCTTCAACATGGGCACTGTGTCTCACTTTCCTGTAAAATCCTGATGCTGTTGAACCAGAAATTAGCAAGAAAAATAGAGTGTTTTCCTTACGGCCCATAAGCCTCGCCACGTCGCATACAAAGCCCAGGCCGCAGGCAAACAGAGATTTCAACTGTATGGCAAATGATGCTGTTCCGCTGTGTGCAATGTGTCCGTGTGATTGGATGCGCTTTAATCCAGGCAGAATCAGCATTTTTCTGTAAAGTGACTTTTTATTTGTTGGCAAGCAAACGTGCCGCTGTAACTTTGTACAATTTACCCTCGATTGAAGATCACACAGAAATAAATATCCACCAGTGATCTAAATGTGTTATTCGGATTATTTTATTATTATTTTTCCTCTTTATTCGGTTCCTTGGAATGTTTCCTCTCACTTGAGCAGAGTCCGCAATCCTATGGTGTTTCAACAAAGTCTATGGAACCTAGAATTGTTTTCATTTTCCACAGACATGGTATATTTGTAAGCCTGCAAAGGCTGAACTAAAACTTCTCTTCCTGACTGTTATTTATCTCTGTTGCGTTTGCGTTGAATTCCCTTAGAATTCAGCTTAGAGATCTAGAAGCAGCGGAACAGGCACGTTTATTCGAATTGTCGATAGCAATAAATTTGAAAAAGAATGTGTTTCACGCTGGGAAATTTTTGATTAAAAGTATATATGTTCTATTAAACATATTTCTTTGCCACAAAAAAAAAGTCAGGCAAGCACTGTCGTGTAACGTTCAATAAACCATTGCAGAGTAAGTGCCGAAGAAATATATCATTGCAAGCTCCTGTAGGCACCCTTACGTCCAGCCACTGAATACAAACGGCAGATGATTATGTAACTTCAGCTTCTTTATATGCTAATCAACTGAACAGCAATCACATTTAGATTTGAAGTATAAATCCCAAATTTCTTCGGTGTGTGTGCAAAGAATCCCTTTAGTCCTACTGATGTGTAACCCTGTGTGATAAGAACATGGAATAGTACAGCACATTACAGGCCCTTCGTTGTGCCGACCCTCAAACCCTGCATCCCATATAATCCTCCCCCACCTTAGATTCCTCCATATACCTGTCTAGTAGTCTCTTAAACTTCATCAGTGTATCTGCCTCCACCACTAGCTCAGGCAGTGCATTCCACGCACCAACCACTCTGAGTAAAGAAAAAAACTTTCTATAATATCCCCCTTGAACTTCCCTCCCCTTACCTTAAAGCCATGTCCTCTTGTATTGAGCAGTGGTGCCCTGGGGAAGAGGCGCTGGCTGTCCACTCTGTCTATTCCTTTTAATATCTTGTACACCTCTATCATGTCTCCTCTCATGCTCATTCTCTCCAAAGAGGAACGCCTTAGCTCCCTTAATCTCTGATCATCATCCATACTCTCTAAGCAGGCATCATCCTGGTAAATCTCCTATGTACCCTTTCCAATGCTTCCACATCCTTCCTATAGTGAGGCGACCAGAACTGGACACAATACTCCAATTGTGGCCTAACCAGAGTTTTATAGATCTGCATCATTACATCGCGACTCTTAAACCCTATCCCTCGACTTATGAAAGCGAACACCACATAAGCTTTCTTAAATACCCTACCTACCTGTGAAGCAACTTTCAGGGATCAATGGACGTGTACCCAGATCCCTCTGCTCCTCCACACTTACAATAATCCTGCTATTTACTTTGCACTCTACCTTGGAGTTTGTCCTTCCAAAGTGTAACACCTGACACTTCTCCGGGTTGAACTCCATCTGCCACTTCTTAGCCCACTTCTGCATCCTATCAATGTCTCTCTGCAATCTTCAACAAAATCCTCTACACTACCAACCTCTGTGTCGTCTGCAAACTTGCCAACCCACCAGCATGCGCTTTCTCCGGTCTATTCGGTGTGCTACCCTTGCCCAATATAATGATTAAAATTAAACACAATAAACGTTCTTCCGCAACAACTTCAGTGTTTACTGATATTCTTGCGAAAAAAAAATCAGTATATGATCATGCTGTTGAGGGTACAGGAAATCCCATCAATGATGTAAATGCTGAGGTGTTGACTGTTGAGTTTGTTTCTCGCTGAACAAACAGCTTTTATATTTTCCGGCGTGTGAGGGGCCATTGATATTATGAATATTGTTACACCTGTCCTTCGTAACCTGTGACAATGCAATACTCCGCCAGATGTAATGTAGTAAATGCTGATTATGCTTTATCCACTGCATATGTTTATGGTAGACAGGTAGAGTATTAAACATCGTCTGCGTGGAAGCTTAAGTTGAAATGAGTAAAGTGTCTCCACGAAACTGCATTACTGCAATCTTAAATCACTTCGCCCCGTCGCTCGTTCTGTAAAAAAAAGAACTATCTTTTGATGTACATTTGATATAATTTCCAATCTAGTGCGCAGTAGATACCTATACTGCATAAAAACCAGACCAGAAGCAATTTGACGAATTCCAATCTTTTAGCATTATGATAACGCTATATGAACTGCACCTTTAAGGGAAAATCCAATGCACGGCGTAGGCGGTGATCCTGCTTTAGAAATTAGCGGTGAAGCTGCAGGACAGTAGCAACTGAAATAATTCTCTACCTGTGCTGTTAGTTCCGCTGTCATTTTGAGCAGTATTGTCATTGCGGTCCACGCAGTTAAAAACGAAACGAGTAATGTACAGAAAACAGGATTGCACTCTGCTGATCACTTTCATCTGGAGAATCGAAAATCAGCTGGCTGCAAGGTTCACAACAGCAGTGAATAAATCGCCAATTGAATTCTATGCATAGAGGAGGAATTTCAATTATTGGTGTCTTTGGAATGGAGTTCAGCGAGTGACCAGGAATCGCAGTGACATCATGACTGTCATCAGATTTAAGAATCCAGACACAACAACATGATTAACATGGTCAACGCTGGGCGTGAAATAGTAATGACGTCATCCGGTAGGACAGTAGTGAGATCATCATCTCAGTAAAGTCGGCTGAGGTTGAACAGCAGTGACAGTGATGTAATTCAAGCAATGATAACTCCAGTGTGAGCAGCGACCTGTTTGAAAGTGTAGGCCATTTTACTTATTGAAATAAAGAGCCCGTGATCATTCCGACGTTCCATTATTACACTCTGCTTCCCGCAACACACAGAAAATGCTGGTGGAACGCAGCAGGCCAGGCAGCGTCAGTAGGAAGAAGTACAGTCGATGTTTCGGGCCGAGACCCTTCGTCAGGACGAACTGAAAGAAAAGATAGTAAGGGATTTAAAAGTGGGAGGGGTAGGGGAAATCCTAAATGATAGAAGAAAGGAGGGGGAGGAGCTGGAAAGTTGATTGGCGAAAGGGAGAGGGAAAGGATCATGGGACTGGATCATGGGACGGGAATCCTGGGGAGAAAAAAAGGAGGAGGGAGCACCAGAGGGAGATGCAGAACAGGCAAGGCCCGAAACGTCGACTGTACTTCTTCCTACAGATTCTGCCTGGCCTGCTGCGTTCCACCAGCGTTTTGTGTGTGTTGCTTGAATTTCCAGCATCTGCAGATTTCCTCGTGTTTGACTCTGCTTCCTGTCCGCTGATCTGTAGTTCCATTCCAGAGAGTGGCTGTTCATGAGGTCCCAGAGATGAGTCTGATTGTGATCGGCGAAGATTTCGGGCAGATTGATCGAGACCGTGTTTCACATCCGTCCCCTTTTCCAGAGAACTCTGTCTTGAATGTTCACTCCTATTGGAGCAAACATTTCTAATTATTGCAAAATCATTATCAATAATGTGTGTTATTGCATTCTATACAAACCCGTGGCGTGTTCTATATTTCTGCATGTGCTGAACTATAAAGGGTTAGCTAGATCTATTTCTGACAGTAATTAATCTGATATGAGATGTGCAATAATTCTCTTTCTTTTTGTGCATAGCCTGGTTGAAACAACATAAACATTTATTTGCAGTATTCACAATATTTCAAAATATGTTAAACGTATCTTTAGACGCAGAGAATATATATTAACAATTATATTTACTACATTATTGACAGCTTTGGGCATCAGAAAAAAATACATCTGAAGAAAGCTGTAAGTGAAGTAAACAGGATATTTTTATTTTTCCCGGTGTGTTCCATTATCTGCACCACTGAAAACAAGCTGCACCGTTTTCATACTTTAGGTTCTTTATCCGCTTCTCCACTGGAACATGCCCAGAGATTTCTTTCTGAAGATGGACCAAATAAAAGTGTTGTAGAGATCTCCCTTCCTCCGCTAGACTGCAGGTCACATTTGGGCAAACATGGTTTCCCTCCACCTCACCGATCAGGGGTACATGCAGTTATGTGAGTTGGTGGAAGATGGTCGTATGAGCAGCTGGTGTCTATCACAGAACCCGGTTATGCGACCATTCACTAACGTCGGACAGATAATCTTTGAAGTGTGCTGATTGGCGCTGGGGTAATCGAACACAGGGACGATTTATTGTCGTTTTAGTCAATTGACATTAACGATTAGAATGAGATCGTGTTGCAGTTTCTGGAGGAGATTCTGGAGAGGGAACGATCTTTTCCAAAGGGACGGGTTACCCTTGAATCAGAGGGGTCTAATGTGCAGGCGGGCAGCTAGGCTGGAATTTTCTGGGGGGTTTTAAACAAAATTGCATTCAGTCGGATAAGATGGAACGTAAAAGGCGAGAAAAATAGGAATGGGTGAATACCGGACTGAAGGCGTTCTATTTGAATGCACCGGACATGGTTGAAGAACTTCTCGCACAGTTGCATATGGGAATACGTGTAGAGGATGGTGTAAGAATCACTGAATCATTGCTGAAGGAAGATTGTAACTGGGAGCTTAATGTCAATGATATAAATTGCAGTAAAAGGCTAGCCAAGAATGGAGAAGGGGCAGTGTTGCTCTGTTGGTTAAATGTGAAATTAAATCATTTAAAAGAGGTGATATGGGGTTGCAAGGTGTTGAATCATTGTGGATAGAACAGCGAACTGTAAGGGTAAAAACCATTATGTGAGTTATATTTACAGACAACCCAAACCAGAATACGGATTTGCTCTACAAAATATAACATGAGATAGAAAACGCCTGCCGAAAGGACAGTATGATAATCGTCATGATGGTTTAAAATATTGCGCAAGACTGGGAGAATCATGTTGATCCTGGACTCCAGGGGACAGAATTTCGAGAATGCCTGCGCGGTGGCTTTTCAGAGCAGCTCGAGGTTGAGCCCACCGGGAGATACTGTGTAATGTAGAGAGGAGTTCGCCAGAATGGATTGGAAAAGAACACAGGCAGGCATGACAGCAGAACAGTCTGTAGTTTCCGAAAGGAATTTCGAAAGCACACAATATATACTCTCTAAATTGGAGATGCGTTATAAAGGAAGATGATACAACCCTGGCACAGAACACTATTCAACGCCAACATCATAGGCATCGGGAAGGCATGCAATACAATAAGTATTAGCGGGAAGTTAAATGATTGGGAAATTTTATATGCCAGCAGAAGGCAAAATGAAACTCATTGAAAAGTTAAAGAAGGAATGTATTATAATGCTAGCCAATATGGTTAAAGAAGATACCAAAAGTTTTTTTGTTCAGACACACTAAGTGTACGAGCGAGGCGAAAGTGGAAAGCGATGATCGAGAGGCAGTAATGGGGGATAATAAAATGGTGGACGCACTGAATAAGAATTTGCATCAATTTTCAAGTCGAGTCAAGTCACTTTTAACTGTCATTTCGACCATAACTGCTGCTACTGTACATTGTAAAAACGAGACAACGCTTTTTCAGGACCATGGTGTTAGATGACACAGTACAAAAACTAGACTGCACTACGTTAAAAAAAAACTACACGAGACTACGGACCTACCAAGGACTGCAAAAAGTGCACAAAACAGTGCAGGCATTACAATAAATGATAAACAAGACAGTAGGGCAGTAAGGTGTCAGTCCAGGCTCTGGGTATTGAGGAGTTTGATAGCTTGGGGGAAGAAACTGTTACATAGTCTGGTCGTGAGAGCCCGAATGCTTCGGTGCCTTTTCCCAGATGGCAGGAGGGAGAAGAGATTGTATGAGGGGTACATGGGGTCCTTCATAATGCTGTTTGCTTTGCGGATGCAGCGTGTAGTGTAAATGTCCGTAATGGCGGGAAGACAGACCCCGATGATCTTGTCAGCTGACCTCACTATCCGCTGCAGGGTCTTGCGATCCGAGATGATGCAATTTCCGAACCAGGCACTGATGCAGCTGCTCAGTATATTCAATACAACCTCTGTAGAATGTGATGAGGATGGGGGGTGGGAGATGGACTTTACTCAGCCTTCGCAGAAATTAGAGACGCTGCTGGGCTTTCTTTGCTATGGAGCTGATGTTGAGGGACCAGCTGGGATTCTCCGCCCCGTGAACACCCAGAAATTTGGTGCTCATAACGATCTCTACCGAGGAGCCGTCGATGTTCAGCGGGGAGTGGTCGCTCCGTTCCCTCCTGAAGTCAACAACCGCCTCTTTTGTTTTGTTCACACTCAGAGACAGGTTGTTGGCTCTGCACCAGTCCGTTAGCCGCTGCACCTCCTCTCTGTAAGCTGACTCGTCGTTCATGCTGATGAGATCCACCACGGTCGTGTCATCGGCGTACTTGATTATGTAATTCGAGCTGTGTGTGCAGCATTTCTAGTTCCTCGACTGGCAGCATGGGCTGAAGCAAGAACGTGAGACGACAGGGAGACTGTAATTGCAGCACAGTCGTGGGTCAGGAGAGTGAACAGCAGTGGACTGAGCACAGCCCTGGCGGGGGGCGTGCTCAGTGTGATGGTTTTGGGGATGCTACTTCCGTTCAGGACTGACTGAGGTCTCCCATTCAGGAATTCTAGGATTCTGTTGAATTCTAGGTGTCTGAGGAATTGAATGAATGTCGGATTTTTTACTGTATTCGTAGATAAAGGTTGGGAGGCGATGGTACTCGCTGCTATTTATATCAATGAGAGAAGACTTTATCCGCCTGTTTACATAAATGAGTTGAGCGGTTTCTATTCATACGTAACATGACGAGACATCTTGACAGCAATGTGGACAATATGTTTGCTGTTGTAAGGGAAACTCAAACAGGTGAAGATAGACGAGATTATTTTTACGAGGGGGAATAGTGTGTCTTTGGAATTCTCTTCCTCAAAGGAAAAAAAGAAAAAGCAGGAGTTTTTTTAAATGTTTAATTCCGCAGAACACAGTCAGTTTCTTGACAATCAATGGAGTGACGTGTTGCAGGCTGTGCAGGCTTGGGCCGCTGAAATCAGAGTTCAGTTGAGGTCAGAGAATCAGAGAATGGTGGAACAGAACAGAGGCCGAATGTCCTGCTACTAATCCAATATGCCAGCAGCAGCCTCCGCCAAATAAGAGTCCCAGTGAAATTAATGTTCAGAGTTTTTCCATCCGTCACTGATAAAAAAAACGTTTGATGTAGGTGTAAATTAAATGCGATGTCAGGCAAATTGTCAATACTCACAGCATCCTTTCCTCCCACTATCATTCTGTTACATTTCCTCCTGAGGCCACTGTCCCTACCCTGAGAGGCGGTGACCACAGAGCGATAAAAAAATGTGCAACTATTCTTGCAGCTCTGGTGGGCTGTTACCCTGGAAACGGAGGAAGAAGCTCACCAAAAATAACCGAAAAGGGAATTAACAAACTTAACATCGTATGCTGTGAGTTTCATTATGACAAAGGTTAACACTGCAGCCATATTGGAATGAAGAATCTAAAACTGTAAAGTCTGCCTTTAACGTTCTGTATTCACTTAATTCTCTAGTAGTCTGGCTAACAAAAATGATCAATAGTTAGCGATCAATAATATATTAACCTCTGCCAGAAATATACCCAGTGACAGTCTCAATCACCATCTGTTGCAAAAGACTCCACAGGTCGACGACTCTTTGGCTGAAGAAGTTTCTCTCATCTCAGTTTTAAAGGGAAGCTTGCTTATTCCGAGGCTGTCCTCTCAGACCCCAGACTCTCCGTCTGATGGAAATATCCTCCCCATGTCCACTATATCCTGGCTGTTCAGCCCTCTGTAGGTTTAAATATGATCCCGTCCTCCTCTATACTTCTGAACATAGAGTACAGGCCCAGAGTCATCAAATGCTTGTCATACATAAACCCTCTCATTCCTGAGATCACTCTTGTGAACCACGTGAGCAACAGTTCTACTGAACACATTTCCAGGAATTACAGGGAATGTGGTGCCAGGATAATTTACAGGGGAAAAGTTGCGGTTTCTTCACTGTTCCACTAAGTATCACCAAACATGCGCTTGTGCATACGTCCATTTCCAGAGGAACAAGCTTAGTGATTTGGGTTCACAATCGTTCATCAGAATGGCTTCAACTATTTTCCATTTTTGGTGCAGGTTTCCAGCATCCTGAGATTCTGCCGAATTTCCACCGATTGACAGACAGGTGACAGTGGCGGGGGGCCGGGAGGAATTTCCAAACTCAGATTGAACACCAAACTCACGGGTCTATTTCTACTGTTGCAAACACGGAACAGTCCATTCCCACAGCTTCTAACTGTAAGGGATGGAAAGGTAACATATCCTCTCCTCAGAAAAGTAGTCATTACTTCCAAAGGAACTACAGAAACAAACATCTGAACCCAGAATAGAAATACTCGTTCAACACCTCATAAACCTGGGCAGGTTGATCCATTGTAGTTGGATCTAAAACTGTGTTATCTCAGGACCCAACCTCACAGTCTCACACTGCTGAATCTGACACGCACCGACCCCCGAATCCTCAGACATCGTCCCCACATCTCACAGCGAGTGGTGTAATCAGAAATCTCCCCACAACCAATGCCCAGCACCCCAAGCCTTTTGATTCACTGTGAAAGGAGGAACATCCAGACCCCATCTGTGGAAGTACTGACCTGGGCCAAATCCCAGATACAGACAGGTCTAAATGCCCAGTGTTTCCAAGGATTACAGCTCAATCAGCAACTCGTCCAGGAGTCCTTGTCGCCAGTAATGTGCTGCAGTGTCTCGGCCATTCAGACTTCAAACACCAACACACCGACATCAACCTGTGTCAGAACGGGAACCTGATGAACCTCTGACTGGGCCAGAGAGCGGGCTGGAAAACCTGGGCGCGGGGCACCAGCAGGCGGGTATAATATTTCACATTGTCTCCACCAGCTAAACTGAACAGATTTTATCATTATCCTATTGTTGAATGAGATCTTGCCCGGCACAATTGTCAGTCACATTTCCTGTGGGCTAACAGGAATAAAACGCGTTTAATATAAAATTGAAAGTAAAGTGCTGGAAACTCGGTACATCAGATTGGATGTGTGTAAAGAGAAACTGTGGAAGACCCAGTGTCAGAACTGGGACTGTCCAAGATGCTGCCCGATCAACTGAACGTTTCCAGCATTTTCTCTTTTTTTTACTTTAAATGATGCACAACTATTAACTGATAACAAGTTATTTATAACGGCCTGAACAAAGTAGCGCAAATGTAATTCATTAGATTTCTCTTCAATCCAATACAGGGATAATGCAGTCAATGCAGACAGCATCCTCCCCACCCCACTATCAATCTGCTATCTCTGCTTCCAAGCCTCCTTCAGACAAAGACTGACACGGCGGACATTTGCAACGTTGAAGCTAAAGTCGTAATGGCTGTCTTTACTCTACCTGGTGCTGTATTCAATAAATCTTCCCCTAGTTCCAGGTAACAAACACAGATTTCAGAAATAACTGAGTGAGGCAAAATACGTCACAACGAAGACAACGGTAGAAGAGAGGCTGTTGATAGATAATCATTGGTGGGATACCGGCTGGACAGAGCTTGGACAAGATGGTTGATATATATCGTTGGTGGTGGGATACAGGCTGGACAGAGGTTGGACAAGATGGTTGATATATATCATTGAGGTGGTGGGATACAGACTGGACAGAGGTTGGACAAGATGGTTGATATATATCGTTGGTGGTGGGATACAGACTGGACAGAGGTTGGACAAGATGGTTGATATATATTATTGAGGTGGAGGGATTCAGACTGAGCAGAGGTTGAACAAGATGGTTGATATATATCATTGATGTGCTGGGATACAGGTTGTACAGTGATTTTCCCAGATGGGCAGGAAATCCTAGTTTTGTGCTGAGGTACCGTTTCCCAGGAGGTAGCAGCTTCTCTGTAGGTTGCCTTATTGTTATTTGACATTAGGCCAAGCAGTCTACTATCGTCAGCAAATCTGATCAGCTGTTTGGAGCTGTGGGTGGCGACACAATCATGGGTATACAGAGAGTAAATTAGGGGGCCAAGGAGACACCCCTGTGGGTATGTGTGCTGAAGGTCAGAGAGACAGAGGTGAGAGAGCCCAGTCTTACCACCTGCCGGCGATCTGACGGGAAGTCTAGGATCCAGCTACACAAGGCAGGGTGAAGGCCGAGGTCTCTGAGCTTCTTGTCGATACTTCACTCCTTCGTATGGCTACTGCTCTTCTCATGACTGCAAGGAACTGCAGAGTACTTGGTCTCATCTGGGAACATCATAGCCACAAGCCTGGACTCAAAGATACCCACAACCTGGGATATTATTGCTGCAAACCAAAGGACGGTTCCCTGTGGTTATAAGCCAAAAGAGTGATAAAATGGACTCGAAATCACAATGTAACTCGACGTGACCCTGCACCATATGTCTATCTGCACTGCACTTATTCTGCAGCCATAATGCGTTGTTACAGTTAATGTTTGGTCGTATATCAGCTCAATGTACTGTCGTAATGTATCGATCTGTGTGGATGGTACGTCAGGCAAGATTTTCACTGTAGCTCAGTACGTGATAAGAATAAACAAATTCCCCATTTTAATTGTGTGGAAATATTAGACAGACTGAGCTTCTGCTTCGGAAATTCAGAGGGAAACTTAACTGAACTGTTGTCATTTCTGAGGAGCACAAATAATTAGAAAATGTTTCAATCTTGCATTACGATCTGCTGTAAACGGGATCAGGTGACGGGTGGAGGGTCTCCCGTCTGAACCGGTGACTCTGCTCCTCGCCCCTCACACGCTGCCCGACCCATCCGCCGCATTACCCACATTATTCCATATTTACACCAGATACGTGTTTAGTTTTTCCCGCCTTATCTTCCAAGCTCATTTCCCTCCACCTTCAGGTCACAGTGTCACGCGCTCCATTCCCATTCCGGTCCGACGCAGTTTTCAGACCCAAACCGGAAATCTCCAGCTTTCATTTAAATCAGTCCATGTTTATAAACACTAATTTCTATTCACATTTCTCCGGCCTCGCTGGACAGCAACACTGAAACATCAGTGAGAAACTGCAGGAGGTGGCCATTCAGCCCCTCTAACCATCAACAAGATGGCGGCTGTTCTCCCTTCTCAGCCACATGTTCTGCCCGATCCTCATTTCCTTGATCCCTTCGTTATCCACACATCTGCCGGCCACTGTTTTATGTGAGGACGATGACCGAGTCTTCACCGCCCTCTGTGGAGGGAATTTTCAGACATTCACCACCCTCGGAATGGAGACTTTTCCCCTCATCACAGTCCGGGACAGTCCACCACTTTTATCAGAGACTGGGATCCCTGGTTCAACCGGTAATGATGTTGTGCATTTCAATGTGTTCACCTCTCAGTCCTCGATTCTCTAAATGACATTTAGAGTTATCACATTTGATCTTTCTTCAAGTTATGACCCCACCACTCCAGGGATCAGTCTGGTGAATCTTCATTGCACTCTCTATAGCAAATACTCTCTAACCTCTCTGTTGATCCTCTATGGAATTAACTTCCATCTTCTGCAGCCCCGTGTTGCCCCAACCACTCTACGCCCACCCCTCTCTCTATTTCGACCTTCCCACCTTCCCCCTTCACCTGGATCCACCTCTCACTCCCCAGCTCCTGCCACGTCCCCACCCCTCACCCCTTTTCTCTGACTATTTCCCGTCCACTCTCAGTCCAAAGGGAGGGTCTCGGCCCAAAATGTTGACGGTCCATTTCCCTCCACAGATGCTGCCTGACCCATTGAGTTCCTCCGGCAGTTTCTTCTTTGTTCTATAAAAACCTTGTGTTAGTATGGGGAGCAGCATTTTACACCATATTCCAAGTAAAATCTCAAGAAAGTACAAATAATTGTCAGTTTGCCCGAACCATTGGCCCCGCTTGCAGATCAATTCAATTCAATTCCTCTGTTGACTGTTGGGGGGTGGGGAGCAGGGAGGGGATCTTTGGCACGTGCTTAGTAGTTCAGCCGTTAAACCGAAAAAGCTCGAGCACAGCAGTGCGTGTGTGACGTAAGGCACGGTGCTCGTGACAGCAGATGCAGATACTGGGAGATCATTCGTGACGTCTGGCGCGTGGGGGCTGCTCTGTGAAGTCACGTGAGGGGGAGCGCTTCTATTTAAAAAGTCCTTTCGTTTCGTATGATTTGGAACAGCATAATTTGATTAGGGTTTCATGTCTGAATCCCCTGTTGTGTGATGTAAAGTCCTTTCTATGTTTCTGGATATTCGTGGAGCGTGGGCAGCGTGGTGTTTGTCTCGAGTTAAGTCACAAATCCACAAATCTTTCTGAGCAACTCACAAAATTTTGGAGGAACATAGCGGTCCTGCTGAAGGGTCGCCGCCCGAAACGTCCACTGTATATCTTCCGTAGATGCTGCCCGGCCTGGGGAGTTCCTCCAGCATTTGTGTGCGTTCCTTGGATTTCCAGCATCTGCAGATTTTCTCTTGTGTGTGAAATGTTTCAGGGGAGGACTTTCGGGACTGATCCGGTTTGGGATGGCTTCAGTCAGTGCAGTATCTTGGTGTCCAGTATTTTAATAAACAACTGCTTTTTTCTTTTTTTTTCAAAAATTAATACGAATCAGAATTTTCAGCGGGGTCTGCACGGTGTATTAGTCAACAGAAGTCCTCTATTCCCTGCAGTCTTAATCTGCTGGTGAACTCAACAACCTGACAGTGTGGACCACAGATACCCCTTCCTCTCAGAGTCAGGGAATCATTCAGACAACGGATTGCTGACAGGAAGTATATTTGTTGGTCATTAATTTCGCTCAGGGGTGTCCCAGTGAAAGCTGCCGAGCCATTGGTGGCGCCGTTGGACCCTCGGAAATGCGCAGGCGCGCTGCCGACACCAAGTTTTGCCTCCTGTTGTACCGTCCGGGCGGCGCTGAGGAAGGAGCTATTACCGGGTTTGTGTAAATCGGGGGCCAATTGCGGTGTGAAGGGCCGGAACTGAGCTCGGCCGGACGGCTGGAGGTTCTGTGATCTCCTGTCCCGCTGCCCCGGTTTTAGCTTTGAGATTGAGACCGGGCTGTGAGTTCAGTTAGTTGTGGATCCCCAAGGGGTTTGGGGTAAAGCGGATCTGTCTGTGTGTGGGTAGATGTTATGGGTGGACGTGTGTGTGTGGGGTGAGTAGTTGGAATGGTGTGTGGTCGTAGGCGGGTTGGGGTCTGTTGGGTGAAGGTGGGATGATAGGAAATTTCGTGACAATCTAAGTTGTAAACAAGGGAGGATCTGGTGAATTGGGTCAGCCAGCTCAGCTCGCGGGTCCTTCTAGGAAACATCAATCCTCTCTTCATATTAATTACAGGTACCGTTCAACCTTGCTGTTAAGATTGTGTTTGTTACAGAGCACCAGAGTCTGGGAACAGATTCAGGAAACATCAATCCTCTCTTCATATTAATTACAGGAACTGTCCAACCTTGCTGTTAAGATTGTGTTTGTTACAGAGCCCCAGAGTCTGGGAACAGCTGTCACCGTCATGAACAGCGAGTGCAGATTGGAATTGGGGTCACTGACCTCTGCATCAGAGAAGGACAGCCTCCTGTGAGATATCAATGTCCTTAGAGTGGATTCAGATCTGGTGGCATATCGGGAGTCTGAAAGGGAAAGAGAGTAGGCAAGGGGCTAAAGAGAGAGTTTTAATAGGGGAACATGTTCAGGGGTAAAAGGGGTACAGAAGCTATCTGATAGATTGTTTTAATTCCTTTTTATAATCTCACAGACGGTGACTGAGGAAGAAGCTTGTTGACGGAGGATACTCGGAGGTGAGCATGTCAGAAACGGAATCAGAAATTGAATTGAATGGAGTTCATTTCTTACATCCTTCACATACATGAGGAGTAAAAATCATCTAAATGTGAAATGTGCAATTATAGTAATTTATAATAGTTTAAAACAAATATAATAGTCAATGTAATCTAGAGTGTTCTCAAATCAGCGTGAGTTCATCAGTCTGATGTCCCAGTGGAAGAAACTGTCCCAGAGCCTGTTGGTCCTGGCTTTTATGCTTCCCGGATGTAGCAGCTGGAATAGAGTGACAATGATTTGATTTCCTGTGTCACGGGTTTAGGCAGTCGTCTCAAGTGAGGAGTTGGTCTGCAGCAACACACACAAAATGCTGGTAGAACGCAGGCAGCATCGATAGGAAGAAGTACAGTCGACGTTTCGGGCTTCGTCAGCTTCAGCATGGTAATATTCTGTGGAAAGGTAGATCACGCGGGATCCAGGGAGAGCTGGCTAACTGGATGCACAGTTGTCTTGATGGTAGGAAGCAGAGAGTAACGGTGGGAGGCTGTTTATTGGACTAGAGGCCCGTATCTAGTGGTATTCCCCGGGTTACACTCATTGATCTCGTTATTTATTGCTATTTAATTATATTTGCATTGTTGCAGTTTGTTGTCTTCTATGCTCTACTTGATCTTTCATTGATCCTTGTACAGTTACTATTCTATAGATCTGCTGAGTATGCCCGCATGAAGAAGAATTTCAGGGTTGTACGTGGTGAAATGTATGTACTCTGAAAATGAAATTTACTTTGAACTTTGAACACTGCAACTTGTCATCTCTACAAATAATTTGGTTGAGAGTGTGCGGGCAATGGATAGTAAATTTTCAGCAAGTAAGTTCAAACAATTACTGTTTTTGAAAGATAGTCAGTATAAACACTCCCCTCCATTTCTCGCTCCTCACTCGACCACACCCCCCCCCTTAATGTCTTCCCTCTCTGCCCCGTCTTCTCTCTCAACCCCGCAATGGGCAGACGTTCAGGGTGAAAGAAACATAGAAAACCTACAGCACAATGCTGGCCCTTCGGCCCGCAAATATGTGCCGAACATGTCCCTACCTTAGAAATTACTAGGCTTACCTATAGCCCTCTATTTTCCAAAGCTCCATGTACCTATCCAAAAGTCTCTGAAAAGACCCTATCGTATCTGCTGCCACCACCGTTGTCGGCAGCCCATTCCATGCACTCACCACTCTCTGAGTAAAAAACATAACCCTGACACCTCCTCTGTACCTACTACACAACACCTGAAATCCGTGTCCTCTTGTGGCAACCATTTCAGCCCTGGGAAAAAGCCTCTGACTATCCACACGATCAATACCTCTCAACATCTCTTTCAGGTCACCTCTCATACCTCCATCGCTCCAAGGAATAAAGGCCGAGTTCACTCAACCTATTGGCATAAGGCATGCTCCCTAATCCAGGCAACATCCTTGTAAATCTCCTCTGCACCCTTTCTATGGCTTCCACATCCTTCCTGTTGTGAGGTGACCAGAACTGAGCACTGTACTCCAAGTGGGGTCTGATCAGGGTCCTATATAGCTGAAACATTACCTCTCGGCGCCTAAATTCAATTCCAGTATTTATGAAGGCCAATACACCTTACGCCTTCTTAACCACAGAGTCAACCTGCTCAGCTGTTTTGAGTGTCCTATGGACTCGGACTCTAAGATCCCTCTAATTCTCCGCACTGCCAAGATTCTGACAATTAATACTATACTCAGTCATTTTATTTGACCTACCAAAATGAACCACGTCGCACTTATCTGGGTTGAACTCCATCTGCCGCTTCTCAACCCAGTTCTGCATCCTATCATCGTCCCGCCGTATCCTCTGACAACCCTCCACACCATCCACAACGCCCCCAACCTTTGTGTCATCGACAAGTTTACTAATCCATCCCTCCACTTTCTCATTCAGGCCATTTACAAAAATCACGAAGAGTAAGGGCCCCAGAACAGATCCCTGAGGCTCTCCGGTGCTGACCGCCCCCATGCAGAATATGAACAGTCTACAACCACTCTTTGCCTTCGGCGGGCAAGCCACGTCTGGTTCCACAAAGCAATGTCCCCGTGGATCCCATTCCTCCTTACTTTCTCAATAAGCCTTACATGGGTTACATCATCAAATGTCTTGCTAAAATCCATATACACTACATCTACTGCTGTTCCTTCATCAACGTGTTTATTCACATCCTCAGAAAATTCAATCAGGCTAGTAAGGCATGACCTGCCCTTGACAAAGCCATGCTGACTATTAATAATCATATTATACCTCTCCAAATGTTCATAAATCGTGCCCTCCAGGATCTTCTCCATCAACTTATCAAATAATGAGGTAAGACTCAATGGTCTATAATTTCCTGGGCTATCTCTACTCCCTTTCTTGAATAAAGGAACAACACCCGCAACTCTCCAATCATCTGGAACCTCTTTCGTCTCCATGGATGATGCAAAGATCATCGCCAGAGGCTCAATAATCTCTCCCCTCACCTCCCACAGATCACTGGGGTACATCTCATCCGGTCCCAAGAACGTATCCAACCCGATGTTTTCCAAAAGCTGCAGCCCATCCTCTTTCTTAATATCTACATGCTCAAGTTTTTCAGTCTGCTGCAAGTTATCACTATAAACACCAAGATCCTTTTCCTTAGTGAATACTGTAGTAAAGTATTCATTAATGACCTTTGCTATTTCCTCCGGTTCCATACATACTTCCCCACTGTCACACTTGATATTTCAGGGTGGAAGGTGAAATATTCTTGGGGAATCTGAAGGGGAATACTTCACTCAGAAGTTCGTGAGAGTGTGGAATGAGCTGCCAGTGGAAGTGGTAGATGTGGGTTCGATTGAGACACTGAAGAGAAATTTGGGTAAGGACATGGATGCGAGGTTTATGCAGGTAGTTGGCAGTAAAAACAAAAACGGGTCGGTATTGACCAGAAGGGCCGAAAGGCTTGTTTCAGTGTTGCTGGGCTTTGTGGCTCTAATAATATTCTGATTTGTTATTTCAACAGTCAGTGCTTTGCTGCTAATGACCGAACGGTAATTTACAGAATGGGTGAAGAGGCTGCCCATTGACTCTTCCTGTGCTCAGTGTTACTGGGACGTCCCATCACTGAGCAGATATTGTCTTCTCCATTCCCTTTCACTAAGTCTGTCACTCAACACGTTCCATGTTTACAGGAAATCACAGAACTCACAGAGAAGGAAACCGCGACAGAGGATTCCCCGCACTTCCTCAGACCTGGTGATGAGTAAAGGCTCCCAGTCCCAGGGAGTGATGTGGGAATCCTTTGTGGAAATGAGGAATAAGTTAGCAAAGTTGGACAAAATGCTGAAAGTAGTTCTGAAGTTCGGTACGGTAAAACAACACACAGAATTGGAAATCACTTTGAAACATCGTTGGCGTAAGAAAGTACGTCAACAAAGTTCGGCCCATAATGTTGTGCTGAACCAAAGAAATTAGCAACCAAATGGCCACTAAACTGATTCTTTGTGCCAGCATAATATCCACCTCTCTCCATTTTCCTCACATTCATGCGCCTGTCTTTCTTTCTTTAAATGTTTTTATTAATTTTAAACAAATAAATGAAACATGAATACAGAGAGTCTGAGAGTACATAATTAATAGGTTAAAATACAAATACAAATAGATAATAATCCATACTCATACCTCCCAAACTCATAGTAATTACGAAAAATGGAGTAAATAAGAAAACAAAAACCAAAAAATGAAGAAACCTAACCAACATGGGCCATTGCATTATGTCAAATATACACAGTAGCGTCAATAACTCCACACCTCCATCCAAATAATTAAGGATAATAAAAGTAAGGTTCAGGGAAAGTCAGTTACCTCAGATGAAAATGTTGAATAAATGGTCTCCAAATTTCTTCAAATTTAACTGAAGAGTCAAAGATAACACTTCTAATTTTTTTTTCTAAGCTCAAACAAAAGATAGTTTGAGAATACCACTGAAATATAGTTGGAGAATTAATTTCTTTCCAGTTCAATAGGATAGATCTTCTAGCCATTAATGTGACAAATGCAATCATCCGCCAGGCTGAGGGGGATAAACAACTATTATCCACAACTGGTAAACCGAAAGTTGCAGTAATAGGTTGCAATTTGATACTCAGAACTGTTGAAATAATACCAAAAATATCTTTCCAATAATTTTGCAAGCAAGGGCAAGACCAAAACATGTGGGTCAATGAAGCAACTTCAGAATGGCATCTGTCACAGGTTGGATTAACACAAGAATAAAATCGAGCAAGTTTATCCTTGGACATGTGAGCCCTATGTACAACCTTAAATTGTATTAGGGCATATTTAGCACAAATAGAGGAAGAATTGACTAATTGTAAAATTTTCTTCCACTGCTCAGTGGGCATAAGACAATGAAGTTCTTTTTCCCATTCCTTCTTATTTTTTTCTGATACTTCTGGCTGTATTTTCATGATCATATTATATAGGGTGGCTACTAAATCCTTCTCACAAGGATTCAGAGCTAAAAAAAAAGTGTTTATGGTAAATTATATTTATTAGATAGCTGTTCAAAGGACATAAAACTATTATCTAAAAATAGATCACGAAAACATGTTATACCTTTTATTTTCCATAATACAAAGGCTTGATCCATAGAAGAGGGCCAAAAAAAAGTTAGATATAATAGGGCTTGATAGGACAAACATATTCAGGTTAAAACATTTACGAAATTGGAACCATATTCGCAATGTATGTTTAACTATAGGATTAGTTATTTGTTTATTCAATTTAGATAATGAAAATGGAAGTAAAAATCCTAAAATTGAAAACAATGAAAAGTCTTGTACAGATTTGCATTCCAAATTAACCCATTGTGGGCAAGATGCTATAATCGATTGTTGTGTTCAAAATATTAAATATCGAATATTAACTGCCCAATAGTAAAATCTTTGATTTGGCAAAGCCAAACCACCCTCCTTCTTAGGCTTCTGTAAAATTTTTTTGCTTAGTCTAGGATTTTTATTCTGCCACACATACGAGGATATTTTGGTGTCAATAACATCAAAAAAGATTTAGGAAAAAAAAATAGTAATGGTTGGAATAAATATAAAACATTGGGTAATCCTATCATCTTAATGCCATTAATTCGATCAACCAATGACAAAGATAATGGGGACCACCTACTAACAAGTTGCTTAATTTGGTCAATTAATGGTAAAAAATTTACTTTAAATAAATCCTTATGTTTCTTGGTAATTTTAATGCCTGTTATGAAGGATGAAGAGTTCTGAAGGGCAGAAGGGTGCAGAGTTGCCCATGCCCACCCCCTCCCGGTAGAATCACAAACCGTTCCTGTTGCTATGCTGCTCATGAAAGAGAGAGAGCTGGAAAAGAAAACATGCAAGAACATCTGCTACAGATAAGAGAGAGATAACAGAGGGGAGAGAGACTTGATTCACCGTGTTATGACTTCTGAGAGACTTATGACTTCTGAGAGGGTTATTTATCTTGTACCATTCTGTTCATTAACGTTCCTCAGTGGACAGCCGGAGTGGGCTGGTTTGATGGACACAGCCATTCAAAATTGATTGACAACTGAGACCCCGTGAGTAGGGATAAAAGTCAGGTCTGGAGAGACACCCTTCAGACACACCAGGAGACACACTAGTGGACACTGTTTGAGTGTTGGAATCGACGGGAAGGTGTGGGGCATCGGAGACCGAACCAGGAGGTCGGTCAGTTAAACTCACAGTGTTATAGCAGGGCCGGTGGGGACTTGGGTGTGTCCACTCATGCCAGAGTGACGAGTCCACCACAGAAGAACGGTCTAGCTGAATGACAGAGGGCTCATAACTGAATGGCCACAACGATACGACGGATCAAGAACGCAAAGGAAGGTTTGCCTGACTGTAGCTGGTACATCTCGCTCGCTCTCTCTCTCTACTCTCCAACGATTACAATACAACAACCATATCTACCTCAGCACGTATGAACTGAACTGAACTTTATACTTTTCGATGTCAAATCATTATCCCCTAGACATCGATAGAGCTTGTTTATTATTGCTTATTATTATTCCCACATTTTTAGGTTTATTATTGCTAACGTGTATTATCTATATATTTGCATTATTGGTATTGATTTGCTTATTTTACTAATAAACACTTTTGAATATAGTACCACCAGACTGCAACGGATTCTTCTTTCTCTTCTGGTCAGACACCCAGTTACGAGGTACGTAACATACCCAAATAAGTAAAATGATCTGTGACAACTTTAAATGGTAAATGTTTATAAATTGGAAC
Organism: Hemitrygon akajei; assembly: GCF_048418815.1. Lineage (NCBI taxonomy): Eukaryota > Metazoa > Chordata > Chondrichthyes > Myliobatiformes > Dasyatidae > Hemitrygon > Hemitrygon akajei. Next base: position 2,751,096 of record NW_027331927.1, on the reverse strand, counting down.
TTGCATATTTAATGGTAATAATTCACTCTTATTAAAATTCAGTTTGTAACCAGAAAAACTACTGAACTGAGCAAGCAAGGACGAAATAGCCGGAATGGATCTCTCAGGGTCGGATATGTATAGTAACAAATCATCAGCATATGATGATAACTTATACGTTCCTTCCCCACGAGTAATACCCAAAATATTAGGTGATTCACGAATAGCTATAGCTAAAGATTCCAAAACAATGTCAAATAGTTAAAGGACAGCCTTGCCTTGTACCACGGAATTACTGAAAAAAGGAGATCTTTGATTATTGGTAAAGACCGAAGCCAAGGGTTTATAGTATATTATTTTAATCCATGATATAAATTTCGAACTAAAATTAAAATGCTGCAACGTATTAAATAAATACGGCGATTCAACTCTATCAAACGCTTTTTCAGCATCTAAGGAAATAACACATTCTGGTATTTTGGATGAAGGAGTATAAATAATATTAATTGTCAGATATTAAAAGATGAATAACGGTTTTTAATAAATCCAGTCTGATCTTCAGAGATAATTCGAGGTAATATATTTTCTAATCTAGTGGCCAAAACTTTGCTAAAAATCTTAGAGTCCGTATTCAGCAAGGATATGGGCCGATAGGATACACGTTCAGTGGGGTCTTTATCTTTTTTAAGAATTAAAGAGATAGAGACATCATAAAAAGATTGTGGCAATTTACATAAAATTAACACATCCTTAAAAATTTTACAAAGCCAAGGGGAGAGTACAGAGAAAAAGGATTTAAAAAAAATCTGCAGTATAACCATCCGGACCAGGGGCTTTACCTGAATTCATTGAAAAAATCGCCTCTTTTATTTCGATTTCCGTGATAGGTGCATCTAGAAATACATTATATTCTGTTGTTAAATTGGGGATACTCAATTTTCTTTTAAAAATCATCCATTATAGAAGAATCTTCAACAAATTCTGATTGATATAAAGAATTGTAAAAATCTTGAAAGGCTTTATTTATCTTTTTAGGATCAATCGTCAATGAACCATCTCATTTACAAATCTTAGTAATTTGACGTTTAACCGAAGCAGTTTTCAATTGATTAGCCAATAGTTTGCCAGATTTATCTCCATGTACATAGAACTGGTTTCTAGATTTAATTAACTGATTTTCACTCGAAGAGGATAATAACAAACTATGCTCCATCTGAAGTTCAACTCTTTCTTTATAAAGTTCGTTGCTGGGGGTCACTGAATAAATCTTATCAATTGCTTTAATTTTATCAACCAATGTTGATATTTCAAAATTAGTTCGTTTCCTAACTCCAGCAGCGTATGAAATGATCTGTCCACGAATAAATGCTTTAAAAGTGTCCCACAAAGATCCACTAGAGATCTCTGCAGTAGAATCTGTTGAGAAACACAAATCAATTTGTTGTTTAATAAAATTAAGAAAGTCTGAGTCCTGCAATAAAAGAGTTGAAAATCCAAGATTTAGCGATAGAAGATGAATCCATTCTCTTAATAGATAGCTTCAAAGGGACATGGTCAGAAATGGTAATATAATCATATTTACAATCAATAACATCGGTAAGTAAACGATGATCAATAAAGAAGTAGTCAATTCTTGAATAATTATGATAAACATGAGAAAAGTATGAAAATTCTTTGTCTTTGGGGTGTAAAAAACGCCAAATTTCGGAAATTGCTTAATCAATCATAAAGGAATTAATAAGAGAGGCCGATTTATTCGGAAGAGCTTGGGTGGGCTTAGATCTATCTATCGAAGGGATTAAGCAGCAGTTAAAATCCCCACCCGTCATCAGCATGTACTGATTCAAATTAGGAAAGGATGTAAATAGACACTTGAAAATTAAGGACAATCAGCGTTTGGAGTATAAACATTAACTAAAACAACTTTTTGATTAAAAAGTAAACCAGTAATAAGCAAAAATCTACCTTGTGGGTCCGAAATTGTTTCATAGTGTATAAAGGAGGTTGAAGAATCTATAAACATGGAAACGCCTCTTACTTTGGCTTGGGAATTCGAGTGATACTGTCTACCTTCCAAAACCTGAAAAAAAGTTCACGATCCACCTTCCTCACATGAGTCTCTTGTACAAAGACAATATTAGCGTTCATTCTGTGGAACACTTTGAATATTTTTTCCGTTTGATCGGATGATTTAAACCATTAGTATTCCAAGAAACAAAATGAATAATCTTATCCATATTGCCAATATTTATTACAATTAACACATAAGGTTAAAAAAAAGATGAACTCATGAATCCGGAAGAGGGAAGTAAGTTCAAGGAGGAACCGGAACCTCAGACACTGCAACCATTTTTGTAGTTTCGAGTCAGCCCATGAAGTACAACTAAGCGTGAAGCAAGCAAAAAGAAAGATCCCCCTCCCTCCACCCTCAAAACCCCAGGAAAAAAAGCCAAAAAGAGGTAAGCAGGCAATCTAATACTAAATTTATCCCCATGTCTCAAGACGGCAACTCAAACACAAAAGTAAAAAAAAAGACACAAACCACCCATATTTTAAGAAAGGGTTAGTATAACAAAGATTAAACTATAAAATTATTATTCTATATATAAAAAAAAGATTTAAAAAAAGAAAAAAATTAAAACGTTAAAACTCATAAATGAATAATATTGTATTTGTGTTTTAAAAGAAAGTCCATAAACTCATTCAGACACATCAAAACGTATGTGACGTATCCCAGCACTAAGGTCTTTGGGGAAAAGAAACGACATCTTGGAAAAGTTTTTTATTTATAAAAAAACCTTAATATTTAAACATTCAAAGTATAAAAAAGTGTATATAAACTTTAAAGAAAAACCTAATGAATTACTTTCAGAACTAACAGAATAATAATATTAAAAGAACGAACTCAGGATAAACCAAAAAAAACGGACCTTTACCGTTGGTAAGAAATACACTGTTAACCATCACGTAGAATATCATCAAATTATAAAAGATCCGGATCTATAGACTAATTATTACATTAGTCAACCCGTAGTAAAAGAAAAGTACTATTCTTCAAGGAATCTTTGAGCATCCGCTGGAGATTTGAACAGCCGATAGGTCCCATCTTTGAGAGTAACTCTCAGTTGTGCTGGAAATAACAGCGTTTGCTTGTAGCCGTCCTGATGAATTTCCGACATAACCGATTTAAAAGCCATTCTTGCCCATAAAACTTCCCTAAAATATGAACCACATTCTGATTTAATTAGAAAGCGAATGTGGATCATCTGTACATGATTTAAGAAAATCAATTTGAAAAGGAATAAATCGTGTGCTTATTTATTAGTTTTCATAGAAGGTACTCAAATATTTAGGCGTTGATCTCTGACTTCTGTAAGGGCTGATTTCCGTAACCAGGCATATCGCGGGGTAACATCGAATATAATGTCTACAGGATCGGGAATGGAAGATCGCTTTCTATTGCTGAGGGGTGGCTGGTCAACTGAGGAGGTTCCGGTACAGCTGTGTGGCACTGCCAATCACGAAATAAATGGAACGACACAACGTAAGCTAAAATAACACAGGATCTTTTGAAAGGTTATGTAACGCCTTTCCAAAATTCGTATTCTTGTACTAATTATTGAGAAGGAATATTTTCTATTCTCAATATCTGCTGAAGTTTTTGGAGGCCGTTGTGCAGCATTCGAAACGTTTTTGCCCCTCTTTTTCGCTGTTTCAGATGATACAGCTTGGCAGATCTGGAAATATGGAATAAGGATGTTATTGACCGTAGCTCTCTGCTGCTTTACTGAGATCCAATGTTGATTGCAAATAGTCTGGTCTCTTTATCATTGAAATGACGCTTGTCCTAATTCAATACAGTGTTCCATCCGGCCCATTCCATGCATTCATACATTCTATTCCTACCTCGAGCTAATTCTTATCAGATACGAATGTGACACTTTCAGTTACCAACATCGGGATGTTTTAAATGATAATTTTTATTTAATTATCAAAATAAAAGCGCGGATCTTCTACAAAATGTTGCCTGTTGTAAGACGTGTGCGAGCTGGAACTGAGTTCTACTGAGGGGAGAAAGCCTTAGGTGAACTTACATTTCTCCTGATCAATTCCCGGATAAGCGTCCAAGGAGACAGTATCAACGTTTTCAACTCTGCCCTGAAGTTAGTTTGGGTGGCTGCATAAATACACGTGTTTGTACAGGAACTCATGTTCGTGAGCAGAGCCCCGGTTTGAGCAGCGATATATCGGGCAGAGTTATAGTCGCGATCAAAATACATGTTTAGGCTGGCGATAAAATCGGTCACTGCCGACGGCAGCCAAAATAGCATAAAGCTGCCCGATACACAGAACAGTAATATGATGCCCTTTTTCCTGTTCTCCATTTCCGGGTCACGTTCAATCTTACTCTTATGGGTTCGGAAGCTCCTCCGGGATTTGCTGGCCACAAAGATATGCCTGGCCGTCAAGATATGCCTGGCCGTCATCCCATTAAACAGACTTATTAAACCGGATGCGCACAGGTTTTGAAATGATTTGAATCTGCTGAGCCCGACAAACGTTGGAGAGTTGAAGATGTCCAATTTCGGGCGAATACCCCACGAAATATTTCCAATTATTCGTTGAGGCTGAAATGCAAACAAGAAGGGTATATTCTCCAGGCAAAGCCCCGCCAGTATTACTGCTGCCAGGATCCTGGCTGTCTTCACTCTGCAGTATTTTGTTTTAAACTTCTGACAACATATGGCAACATATCGATCACAGGTGAAGGCCACCGTGTACCGCCGTGATAGTTCCAGAGTGACCGCCAGCACGTAGATCGTGGCTTTAAGGACTTCCGTATAATGCAGAAATGAACTTGACAGGCGGAGTATTAAAATCTCATAGACAAGGACATTGATGAGAATGACCGATAGATCTGACACAGCCATCATCGTCATGTAGGCAGAGATGCATTTGGAAAACCGCATTTTCCCCGGGACAGAATAATAATTGTTAACAAATTGGCTGCAACAGAAAAAAAAACAACAACAGATAAAAACTGAGAGTGAGCATAGGCAGGACGGAAAGGCACTTCGCAGTGTGATCTTCACCAGCTGGAAACGGGCTGAGAAACAGCACGTGTAATTTACTGGGAGCCTGGGTAATGTGCCGCCCTGCAGGAGGGTAAACCAGGTTACCATTGCATGGTGAATGGTAGGTTGTTAGGTGCTCCGCATAAAAGAAACGGAGCTGTAAATACAGATCCGTCATTCATTTAAAGTAAAACACTGGGTAAACCGGGTGGCACAGAGATCATTTTGCACATCGTCCATCACAAATCAGGACTCTGAGCACTGGGGTTGAGTTATTCAGTGGAACTTGTACAATACGTAATTGAAGCCGAATTCGTAGTATTGTTTAAATTTCTACTCACTTTAGTACGGGAATTATATCAAAATTTGCGACAGTTCAAAATATTTACAAGGATATTGATAGGAATGAGAAATCTTTGTATACATTAGGGGTATAATTCGTGTGAATGCATTTCAGCCTTTTCCTCTCAGGTTGTGTGAAAGTATTTTGACCGATCATAGGATTCGCGTGAAAGTTGAAATGCTTCGGGGGTAATCTGAGAGAGGTTATTCACTCAGAGGTTGCTGCGAGTGCGGAAACAGCTCCCTGCGGAGCGGACGGTGCGGGATCTGTTGTTCCACGTAAGATAAGTTTGTAAAGGGCCAAGGTGGGAGGGAGGTAGAGGAATATTAATCAGGTGCCAGTAGATAGGACCACAGAGGTTCAGGTCGTCATGGCGGGCCGATTGGCCGCTTTTTGTGTTGTAGTACACTTTTATTCTCTGACAGGCACGATGAAAAATACATTACCTCCTGAGCGAAACACTTCTGCTATTTCAGCGATGGCATCCCTCCGTTCCCTTTGCACCGGTCATGAGGAGACGGCATCCTGTGTCCAGAGGAAAGTCTCCTCACCGGCCGTGTGGACAGGGAACGATGCAGCGCCTATTGAGCAGCTTGTATAATGGACACATTGCGGCGTATCTTCTGATCATACTTCATAAAAAATAACAATATCCTGCCGAAGGCCAGTAGCTGTCTGACAATGTATTAATACGACTTACCGGGTAAACCAAACACCGCTAGAACAGGGTAACAAACGTCTTTCACCTGTAGGATCGCCGGTCGACTCATGTTCGATTGCTTGAATTATCTCCCGTTGTGCAGTTCACATCAGCGTGTGACTCGGACCGCGACACCCTGCTAATTGATAGGGAACACGAATTCTCCGTCACGGGTAGGCGGGTTGTGCAATGAATGACGTTACTTACAGCCAATGAACAAACAAGGGTTGATGTTCCGTTCCGGTGTCACCTGTTCCCCAGCTGATGGACTGAGCAGCTGGATCATGAAGCTCCTTCATTCAGATTCCACAACAGAACACCCCCCCCCCCCGAGGGAGTGACGTCAGCGCTCCCCTCGCCCGCGGAGAGCATCGCTCCTGGAGGGTCCTTTCGTTGTCCCACAGTAACTCAGTGAAGAGGTCCCGCTCCGTTCCGTAACTGCATTTGTTACACAGCGTTCTGCTGATTCCCACTGACAATAACATTACTGATGCTGCGCTTGCCTTTACTTTTCACAGAATAATCCTTCAATAACCTTTCTCATTGTGCATCCAGTCTAATGTCAACCCGTCAGTCTTTGTCTAACCTTACAGGCTGTGATTCCTTCCTGAATGTGACGTCATTGAAACCAAACAATTGATGCAGCAACCCGGCAATGGGGTAGTGACGCGACTCTAACGTCACTGATGATATATTATGTTATAGTTGGTGGAGAGTCACTGTTATATATGATATGCTTATGAGAATGATTCCGGGAAGGACTGGACTGGCATATGGAGAGCGTTCGGCAGCTTTGGGTGTGTATTCACTGGAATTTAGAAGTATACACTGGGATCTCACTGAAACCTAACGTATTTTGAATTGACTAGATAGGGTGGATGTGGAGGGGATGTTTCCTATAGTGGGGGCACCCAGACGAGGGCACATCCTCAAAATTGATGGACCACCTTTTGGAACAGAGACAAAGGGGATTTTCTTTATCTGGAGAATAGTGCCTCTGTGGAGAGCTCAGCCACAGACTGAGGTGGAGGCCAAGTCCGTGGGTATATTTTAGACAGAAGTTGACCGTTTCCTGATAGACCAGGGCAACGAAGGATGTGGTGAGAAGGAAGATTTATAGAGTTCTGTGGAATCCGGGTTCAGCCATGATGTAATGGAGAAGCAGACACGATGGGCTGAAGGGCCTAATTATGCTGATGGTCTTATGGTCTAATGATCGCGTCAGAGTGAAATATCGAAACTGTCCAATACTCAAGTCCAATTTAAAGCCGAAGTTCAGATATATTTGTATTGATCTGTACACATGTAAGCAGCGAAACGAAACAGTGACCAAGGTGCAAAACACAGAACATATATCACATACAGCACATAAAATAATATCAAAGCATTACAATAATATTAACAGGTAGAATATGCTGTAGATATACAAGTTGACATAAAGTTCATATACGACAGGTAGTTTTGTTGCGGATACATCGCAGGAGCAGCAGACAGAACAAATCAGGCCGACTCAGAGAATCGTTTCAGCCTAAAGGACTTTATTTATACGTGATATCACGGAGAGCCTCTTTACCTAAGAGCGGTGCTTGTAGGTTCTGTTTGTCTTGCAGACCCTCTTCATTATATAGACACAGATTACGTGACTGAAAGCACTTAACAAGAGCATTGCTTGACTTCGAACGGAGGACTAAATTTGAACGAACATCGTGACTTTGATCTTAGAACTAGATTGCAACAAACAAGAGCTTTACGTAAATGCGGGGTCACAGCATCTTCCTTGTAAGGACTTTAGCTGAATTCCAAGACTTGCAAAGACCTTAGCTAAATTTGAAGAGCAGTCACAAGCGATTAGGGTAACCCCTACATATCCAAAGAGTCTTAAATTCTTCCATAATTCCCTCGTTATTGATCCTTTCAGATCAGCACTCCTCTTCTTCCTCATAGGAGGTTCATATCCCTCTGGGAAGGGTATTTTTTTTTGCCATGATGTACCTCCTCTGCCCACCAGTTTCGCTTACTGCGCAATTCTCTCACCATCTGGGGTATCATAGGGTCATTTTCAGGCCCGAGTAAGGCTCTTTTCATTAACTGGTCACAATATAATCGTAATGCTCCACATACACAGCACCCAAAAACACATAATATACCGCTATAATTATCCCATGGGTAATCCAGCTTCCCCAGCCAGAAAAAAACATCCCTCTACTATTTCCCACCATTTCGTCCCAAAATTCTTAAGCTGCTTCCCTATCTTCCTAATCTCCTTAATCTTTCCCACTATGTGTTGACTAAGTTCAGTTATGTTTTCTGAGGCATCGGGAATAAAAGTACAACATTCCTGCCCTAACGCGGCTCAAGTCCCTCCTTTTTCAGCTCAGAGCAAGTCCAGGGTCATTATATTTTAGAAGGCTACCATTCCAAGGGCAACTACCTCTGCTGTTAGGTCTTTCACTTGCGTCACTTGCACGTCAGGTAGGGCATCGGCAGTGCCATTGACTAATTTCTCTAGAGCGGTTGCCATATTAATAATTTCTCGCGAATTTCGGGCCACACCATATGAGGGAAATACTATCATCCAAAACCTTTCACTTTCAGTCATCCCTCGCTTACTTCGCCTTCAATAAGGATGTTGCGATATATCTTTTATAGGATGCATGGAAGGCAATATATAGGCCAGATAACAGCAGCTCGTCCAGTTTCCTGGGGACATATTCCCACTTTCGCCTGGCGGCCTTGGAAGCCAAGGACAAGCTCTTTCCCCACATACCCAGTAAGGCCCATTAGGAGTAAGCGGAGGAGGACCCACTCTCCGTTCAGTACAAGAACTACGACCCCAAAATCTCCCATCTACCCCCGCCGTACTGCAATAACAAATTCTATTCACAGTTTTCTGTGTATTTACTAACTCGAAGGAGCGCATTCTTTTTCCCTCCGTCGGGTAGGGTGGTACCATCCACAATCCCCTTCGCTGACATCACAGTCCTTCTGCCAATCTCTCTCTAAAGCTGGAATAGGATGTGTCAAATAGTTTCATAAGTTGCACAGAAAGCTTTTCGCTTCCGTTCATGGGGACCCCTTCCAGGGATGGGCGGCATGCTGAGATATCTTTACACACACCCAACAAGAGTCCAACTCTTCACCTTAATGACTGGCATAAGTGTGACATAAAGACAAAGAGGTATTTCTGGACAAAGCCACACTAACTCCCCGCAGTATCAGTCCCCATAAATGCGTCTGGCTTGTCAGCTCCATGCATTCTTGCCTTCCAACACCTGGTGCCGTTTGCACCTAGTAGCGTGAATCCATTCTCCGTTCCCCTCAACCTTCACCGCGGTTCGGGTTATTATCAGCACTGTGTAAGGGACCTTCCACCTAGGAGAAAGACAGAGCTTTTTTAGCTCCTTTACATATACCCCATCACCGGGTTGGGAAGGATGCATAATCTCGCTTCCCACTGCGCCTGTCGCACTCTCTCATACAGGTCAGCTGCCGTTTTGGACAATGCTTGCGCATGCGCTGGGGTCTGTTCATCATTCCAGATCCGGGCCAGTCTCTCGGTGGTGACAGGGTATAGACAAAGTGAATGAAAGCAGGCTTTTTCCACTGAGGCCAGGGGAGAAAAAAAAAACAGAGGTCATGGGTTAAGGGTGAAGGGGGAAAGTTTAAAGGGAACGTGGGTGGGAGTTTCTTCACACAGAGAGTGGTGGAAGTGTGGAATGAGCTGCCAGATGAAGTGGTGAATGTGGGCTCACTTTTAACTTTTAAGAAAAACATGGACAGGTATGTGGATGAGAGGGGCTTGGAGGAACAAGGCCCAGGTGCAGGTCAGTGGAACTAGGCAGAAAAATGGCTCGGCACAGCCAAACAGGGCCAAAAGGCCTGTTTCTGTGCTGCAATGTTCGATGGTTTGTAAATCTCACAGATTTGTTCTCGACGACTGAGGAATGCAGCCGGCCTTTTTAACGGGTTAGGGGCTTCAACCACAATATCCGGGTCCTCAGAGGGAGTCCAGGGTTTGAGTATGGGTACGTATCCAATCATGATTTTTGGCGCTTGCAGTATCTGCGAGTCTGGCACAAGCTGAGATTCCCCGCCACGGCGCGTTCGCAAGCGCGTGCTGACTTGAGATCCAGTCGCCCCATCCCTTCCACCCGCTGTCTCAACCTCTGTCCTGTCCCCCTACAGCTCCTGCCCCTGCTCCTCCTTCTCTTTCAGTTTGGGTGAGTTGGTGCTTCTTGGCCACATCCATCTATTTTTTAAAACATCCAATCATGCTCAAAATCCCAATTAGGGTCCCCATTCCCGTTAACCATTACTTCCCACTAACTCTGAATCAGGGGGATCTTAAATCTGCCCGCATAGCGCCAGCCTCCTTGAGACCACCCGTAGAGACCACTGCTAAAGGTTACAGCCTACCGGTTATCCCCGGTTCCTCTTACTACGGTGTCCGCTGGCGACCCTGGGGGCACCAGAGTGTTTCTTACCTTCTGCCGGGTCTTTTTCACAGTCTTCATTCGTTTTTCCACCTTCTCTCTTGCTTTCAAGGTCTTTCCTTGCGTTCCCAGCCGTCGACGTTTCGCCGCAGGAGCAGCCGAAGACGCTCGACTGCTGGCACTTCCCATTTTCCGCAAAAGAGAGTAACTATACCGAGCGCTCGTATTATGCCACACGGAATCTTACCGAGAGCGCTCACCGGTGTGTTTCCTCTGTCTTTCCACAGGTCTCTGAGTTCGGTTATGGAATTGATCGGTAGCTACCTTGGTACCAATACGAGCACCCCTTGCCGTCCCCTTTCAGCTAGGACTCAGGGCACCAGTCTCCCCCTTTCAGCTAGCAGACTGATTTCCCTTCCCAACTTGGTCGGCGCCTTTTAGTCTTGCTTTTCCTTTTCCGCTTAGGGTTCCTTTTCTGGATCCCGCTCTTCCAGCCTCCCCCTTTCAGCCAGGAGACTAAAATGAGGATCCCATCCACGTCGCCAATCTGTTGCAGATAAATCTCTGGAGCAGCAGACAGAACAAATCAGGCAGACTCAGAGAAATGCTTCAGACTAAAGGACTTTATTATACATGATATCACAGAGAGCCTCTGCACCTGGGAGCGGTGTGTAGGGGCTCTGCTTAGCTTGTAGTAACGCTTCATTATATAGACACAGAGTATGTAACTAAAAACACTTAACAAGAACATTGCTTGACTTTGAACTTAGACCTAGATCACAATATTTTGGCTGCATTCCTCCCGGCGCTGCAAACTCCTTCTTGCTGATTTTAGCTAAATCTCAGGAACATTCACAATCCCTATATATCCAAAGAGTCTTAAATTCTTCGATAGTGTGTTTGTAAAAGTTACTGCACTAATGAAAGAATTTCCCATTCGGGATCACTAATAATAGGGATCCGTTAGTCTCGTAAGACGATGGATTTGCGCCTTAGAAGGTTTTTCCGGGGCGCAAGCCTCGGCAGGTTTGTATGAGAGACCGACAGATGCCTAGGCCGCAAGCCTTCCCCTCTCCACGCCACCGATGTTGTCCACACGAAGGGCACAAGGACCCAAGCAGCTTGGCACCGGTGTCGTCAGAGAGCAATGTGTTGTTAAGTGCCTTGCTCAAGGACACAGACACAAACACACAAACCCTTCAGGTTTCTAGTCCGATGCCTTATCCACTAGGCCACGCGGGATCACTGAAGTATTATTATTATTATTATTATTATTATTATTATTATTATTATTATTATTATTATTATTATTATTATTATTATTATTATTATTATTATTATTATTATTATTATTGTTGTTGTTGTTGTTGTTGTTGTTATTATTATAATTATTATTATCTGCAATTACGCTGTATTAAGTGCGAAGACACGTTTTTGCAGGTTGAATTAATTTACTAACGTGCCACAACTGAATTAAAACGAAACATGTCAATAAATGTATTTTCAGCTGTACTAAGCAAATGGCAGGCTCTTCCCTATTGACATCAATCTACCTGGGTTGAGGGGTTGTACAGCTTTAAGTTGCTCGGCATAAACATCACCGGGGAACTCACGTGGTCTGTACATACCGGCTGTGCGCCTCTTTCACCTCAGACGGTTGGAGAAATTTGGCGTGGGCCCCAGATCCTAAGAACTTTCATTAGAGGCACATTTGAGAGCATCCAGACTGGCTGCATCACTGGCACTTTTGGGAACTGTACTTCCCTCAATCGCAGGACCCTGCAGAGAGCGCTGCGGAAAGTCCAGCACATCTATAGATGTGTACTTCTCACTATCTAGGACACTTACAGAGACAACTGTGTACAAAGCGTCCGAAAGACCATTCCAGACCCGAGTCAACCCAATCACAAACTGATCCAGCTTCTACCATCCGGGAAACGGTACAGCAGCTTAAAAGCCAGGACGCACGGGCTCCAGGACAGCTTCTTCCACCAGGACATCTGACTGTTAATTTACGCTAACACAACTGTATATCTATGTTGTATTAACTATAGCGTTGTACATATATTTATTATAACTTACTATAAAGTTGCGCATTGTACATTTAGACCGAGATATAACGAAAGGATTTTTGCTCCTTGTGTATGTGAAGAGTGTAATAAAGTTAAGTCAGTCTAATAAAGAATATTTAATTTTATACCTCCGTTTTAAAATGCTTGATTCATGGGAAATTTGTCATATTTTACAATGTAGCTGTGTTTGGATATAAAGTAGTTAAAACTGGACCAGGAGATTTGCACACCTGCCCACCGCTCATTGCACAACTGAAAACACTTACAAGTTCTCGGGTTTAAACTGTACGGAATCGATACTTCTAACTCAGCACGATCAGAGCGTCTGAGGTGCCTATGAAAGATAGTTCCATTCTCCTGTAGTTGGGGCATATCGCCCGAGGGCTTCCTTATCCATGCCCAGGAATTCTGGTAACCATGGCAGCCAAGGAAAATAGAACTGGAATATGAAAACAAACGTGTGAATCATAAGCAGGGGTTGCAAGTGATCGGAAAGAAACTCATAGCAATAAAACACAAATGGCTGAAGAGCTGACCGCAAAGTTAAGGCGATGAACTGCTAATCCGTTGTGTTTTACACGCGTGGGTTCGAATCCAATCCTAGTCGAGGCAGGTTTATCTGGGGGATGAAATATTGAAGTTATCACTTATTAGAATTCCGAGCCTCCACCTTTTGTCACATAGAGTGCTTGGCTGGGAATCATGAAAATCAACGTTTTTCTATTAACGTTTGTTAATAATTTGGCCATAATACCAGACGATATAGATGCAGAATTCAGCCATTCCGTCCGTTCCATCATGGCTGATATATTTTCTCTCAATGCCATTCTCCTGCCTTCTCGCCGTCACCTCTGACACGCCTCATAATCAAATACGTGTCTATCTCCGCTTAGGAATAGGATTCGAGAGGTAATGTTACAGCTTTATAAGGCCCTGGTCTGACCCCACTTGGAGTACTGTACACAGTTCTGGTCACCTCACTACACGAAGGATGCTGAAACTATTGAAAGGGTGCAGAGGAGATTTACAAGGATGTTGCCTGAATGGGAGTGTATGCCTTATGAGAATAGGTTGAGTGAACTCGGCAATTTCTCCTTGGAGCGATGCAGCATGACAGGTAACCTGATAGAGGTGTATAAGAGGATGAGAGGCATTGATCATGTGGATAGTCAGAGGCTCTTTTCCAGGGCTGAAATGGCTAGCACGAGAGGGCACAGTTTCCAGGTGCTTGGGAGTAGGGGCAAAGGAGATGTCAGGTTTAGGGGGGTTTTTTTCGCAGAGAGTGGTGAGTACGTGGAATGGGTTGCCGGCGACGATGGTGGAGGTGGATATAAAAGGATATTTTAACAGACTCCTGGACAGGTACATGAAGCTTAGAAAAATGGAGGGCTATATATAGCCACAGGTAATTTCTAAATTATACACATGTTCGGCTCAGTTGTGTGGGCCGATGGGCCTGTATAATGCTGTGGGATTTCTATGTTTCTAAAATATTACCAACTGAGTTGACTCCACAGATATCCCCGCAATGAAATCCACATATCGATAGCCTTCTGGTGACACAACTTCCTCCTCATCCCTGTCCTAAAGGGCGTCCCAATATTCTGAGGTTGTGCTCTGTTGTCTCTAAACTCACCCACAATTGGAATCATCCTTCCCATGTCCAGTCTACCTGGGCCTTTCAGTATTTGATAATTTTCAAAGAAAACCCTGACTCCTTTTTCTAATCTCCAACGAGTACAGGGGCAGAGTCATAAAACGATCCTCATACATTAAAGCTTTCGTTCCGGGATCTTTCTCGTCACCGTCCTCTGGACCCTTTCCAATGCCAGGGCATCCGTTCTTAAATAAGGGACACAGACTGTTCATCTTGTTCCAGGCGCGGTCTGACCAATGCATTATAGAGACTCAACATTACAGCCTCACTCTTGTACTCTGGTTCTCTCCAAATGAATGTTGGCATTGCATTTGTCGTCCTTACTACCAACTCAGCCTGTGTTTACCCTTTCGACAATCCTGCACAGGGTCTCGCAGTTGTCTTTGCACCTTCGATATTTGAATTTATTTCCCATTTAGAATCTTGTCTACGCTTTCAACAAAGTGTACACTCGGACCTTCTTATCCGCGGATTCAACCAACCGTGGATCGAGAAAACCCAGAAGTTCTCTCTCCGGGACTCGTTGTTTGAGCATGTACAGACTATTTTTCTTGTCATTATTCCCTAAGCAATGCAGTATACCAACTATTTACATTGTATTAGGTATGAAAATTAATCTAGAGAGGATTTTAAAGTACAGGCAGTTCCTGGGTTATGAGGGAGTTCCGTTCTTGAGACCGTTTTTAAAACGGATTTGAAGTCGGAACAGGCATATCGGTTTATTTAGCGTCAGTTAGTCAAACGTTTGTTTTAGTATATAGTATATATTTTACCTTTCTATGCATATAGAACACCTAAGAAATGTTATATTTTAAATTCATCAGTCCGTAGGACTTGATTCCAAAATGCATCAGGCTTGTTTAGATGTTCCTTCTGAAACGTCTGACGCTGAATTTTGTGGTGAGGACGCAGGACAGGTTTTCCTCTGATGACTCTTCCATGACGGTTATATTTGTGCAGGTGTCGCTGCAGAGTAGAACAGTGCGGCACCACTCCAGAGGCTGCTCCATCTTCCTGAAGGTCTCTTGTAGTCAAACGGGGGTTTTGTTTTGCCTTTCTAGCAATCCTACGAGCAGTTCTCTCGGAAAGTTTTCTTGGTCTTCCAGACCGCTCCTGTTAACTGACATTTATTAATTACATTACGAACTGAGGAAACGGCTACCTGAAAACTCTTTGCTATCTTCTTATAGCCTTCTCTTGTTTTGGGGCATCATTTATTTATTTTCTTATCAGCTGCCAGGAGGAGCCCATGGCTGCTGATTGTTGGGACAAGGTTTGAGGAGTCAGGGTATTTATGAAGCTTTGAAATTTGCATCCCCTGGCCTTTCCTAACGACGACAGTAAACACGCCAGAGCCCTCACAAGCTCATAAAGGTCTGAGACACTGGTAAAGGTTATCTGAGACCTCAAATCTCTTGGGGTGCCCAAGCTTTTGCTTGGTGCTCCTTTTATTTTCTTTCACTCTGAAATTGTACAAAACGAAAATAATACACTAATCTTGTTTAAAATGGAGAAAAAGAATGTTTCATCTTTAACTTTATGATTTGGAGATGAGTTCGGCTTCTACTCACTGAACTATTCACAGAAACAGAAACTTTGACCAGGGCTGCCCGAACATTTGCATGTCACTGTACATGAGGCGGTGGAATAGCGGCACAAGATCCGGACCGAAGAAGCACAAAATCTCAAATGTTGCCATGGAATTTTACACGCAAACTCGTGACTGCTGAGCAGGACAAATTACCACTGTCAATACACCATCCATCTGCTCCTTAACGTCCAATGGCGAGGTGTAATTTTTCAACTGGACTCCACTGATATCCCAGGATATATTTTCACTGATCACTTTCAGTGGGATACATTTCAAATATTTCACATCACTGTGGGGATCCTGGAGTAAAGCATCTCTGGTCATTACGTTGCCGAAATCTTAAACAATAAAATTGTGGCCGGTTTGATTAGAATGATTAGCTGTAAGGTTTTATAAGGTGATATAGTTAAGAGTGTAACTGGGGAAAGATGGGAGGTATTTTGGAGTAACACTACACGTTGAGTCAGGGGCAGAGCGTATTCCGAGATAAGTATTAATTGCTGACGTTCACGTTGCGGAAGAACCTCCACGGCCAGTTACTCACCCTTATGCAGGAGTGGGATATTTCGCCCGTGTTTTAATTTTCCATGGAATCACAACAACTTCGATATATTGAAAAGGGCCGTGATCCCAACTCTGTACCGATATGCGATCTCCCACCGTCACCTCGTTTCAAAACTAAACAGTATCCAGTTTTCCTGTTCTACATTACCGTTATTATACAGGAAGGTTTTAACCATACTTTTCGACATTCCCGCAGAACTGCGATGTCAGCGTTGTGATCAGTCCTTCCTCCCTGGTCCTTTAACTGGAATGGAATGTGCGATACCAATGGTAAGACACTTGGCTTCTGTCTGCGCTGCAATATCATCGGAAGATCGCTGGTTCGAGACCTGAAAATATTAGGTGTTGATGTTACCAACTGTTTCCACCGCGGCTTAAACTGTACGAAGCACAAATATTTGCGCGGCTGACGTGGGGTGGCTGTGGTGCTGCTCGCGACAGAGCAAACAAAGAGAAGCAGAGAGATTGAATGCGTGTGTGTGTGTGTGTGAGAGAGAGAGAGAGAGAGAGAGAGAGAGAGAGAGAGAGAGAGAGAGAGAGAGAGAGAGAGGGAGAGAGAGAGAGGAGAGAGAGAGAGAGAGAGAGAGAGAGAGAGAGAGAGAGAGAGAGAGAGAGAGAGAGAGAGAGAGAGAGAGAGAGAGAGAGAGAGGCAGACGGAATGGTGGAACCTAGAAGACTGTGGTGGAGAATTTGACCAGAGAGACTGTATGGTGGGACTAGGAAGGAGTGGAATACAGGAGGAGGAAAAAGAAAGCGATTTAACATTTTAAAGTAGTTTTGAAATTTTGCAGCACACGGTTATTCTTCCTGATGTTTGTCTGGATGGGAACATTTGAGATGCGAGCTCCGTTGAAACCACAGTGCATCCTCATGCGACAATACATGGCAATGGGTTTGAAGGCTGGTTCTCCCGTTACGCAATGTACGTTATCTACGAACCTCCTTAGGTTTAAATCCGTTTATATTCTCCTGGAAATTATATATAATTTCTATTAATTCTTCTTTCTTTAATTTACCTTTGCCAGGTTTGAAATACAATGCGCTACTGCTAGAAAAGCGAATGTTCATTATATTTACACCTGGATGCCCATGACAGTAAACTTGAACACAAACTGAAAAATTGAGTCTCAAGTTCATTTGAAGCACTGAAGCCCAAAGAATGTTTCTGCCCGGGATTGAACTGGGGACCTTTCGCGTGTGAAGCGAATGTGATAACCACTACACCACAGAAGAGGACATCGGTTAAGGGTGAAGGGCGACAGTTTAAAGGGATCATTGGGAGGGGGGGTTCTTCACACAAAGAGTGGTGGGAGTGTGGAATGAGCTGCCAGATGAAATAATAAATACGGGCTCACTTTTAACATTTAATTAAACCTTGGATAGGTACATGGATGCGAGGTGTATGGAGGGATATGTGCCAGGTGCAGGTCAATGGGACAAGGCAGAAAAATGGTTCAGCACAGCCAAGAAGGTTCAAAAGGCCTGTTTCTGTGCTGTGATGTTCGATGGTTCTCTGGTTATGCGCCATATACAGAGATATGCATTAACAATTTCCTGTCGAGTGTTGATTAAGGCGCGACATGTGGCAGTCAATTGAACTGTGTTGTATTGAGGTGTAATTAGAGGATGTCTGAAGCATGGCTTCAGGAAAGGTAGAGATCTTTGCTTCACCATTTAGTTAATTGAACTAAGAAGACATGAATGTGGGGGACAATTCTGCCTTAATTCGGCAAAGAAACCATCTGTTCAGACACTTTCAACAACGGAAAGTGAGGCTGCGCGTGTTGAACTAAAGAACCAAGCAGGGAGATTGTTTGTAGCCCTGCGGGCACATGCCTTTTAGTGAATGAGGGAGGATCTCTTGCAACGTTTGTAAACTTACACTCTCCTGCTCAGATCACACTCAAAGGTGCATCGATTCGTAGTTAAATACAAATGACGTAGGTTATCTCAGAAGCACATAATCAAATGTAACATTTTAGTGCAATGCTCAGCTTGAGAGATGCTGAGTCACTCGGGCACTGCAAGCATTAAAAGTCACAAGCGCTCTAGGCTCCAACTGACAGACTCGGCATTTCTCCGCCGATGCCATATAAGCACCGCTCGCCAACCGATTGCGCCACTAGAGCCCAGAGCTGCAAACGCGTGTTTTTACATATGGAAAGAAAATTTAGAAGAAATTTACAGATATCATAGAGCGTAGATCCTGAAAATATACAGCGCGTGAAAAGACCGTTCGGCCCACAATACATTGTCATACCAGCTAAAAATCAAATCAAAGGCACTCAAACCCTAATCCCTCCTCCCTACCATGTCCATATCCTTCGATCTTCCTTACATCCATGTGCATATCGAGTCAGCAGATCAAATACCACCTATAAAGTTTACTGATAATGCAAGCATTGTTGGTCGAATCTCAGATGGGGACGAGAGGGCGAACAGGGGTGAGATATGGGAACTAGTTGAGTGGTGTCGCAGCAACAACCTTGCACTGAACGTCAGTAAGACGAAAAAGCTCATTGTGTACTTCAGGAAGGAGAGAGGTACCAATCCTCATAGAGGGATCAGAAGGGGATAGAAGGAGCAGTTTCAGATTCCTGGGTGTTAAGATCTCTGAGGACTTGACCTGGTCCCGACATATCGATGCAGTTATGAGGAAGGCAAAACAGCGGCTATCCAGTACTTCATTAGGAGATTAAAGAATAAACTCAAACAACTTCTGGAGAGGATTCTGACAGGCTGCATCATTGTCTGGTATGGTGTGGGACGGGGGGGCGGGGGGAAGGTGTTACTACTCTACCGGAAGGATAGATGAGGAGATGGGGAGCTTTATGGTCATGCGGATGAGAACTAAGGATGGTGGGGAACAAGTGAGCACTCAGTACTCAGTCGGCGAACTTTCCATGAGCGAAGGTGGCAGGCGACAATTGCAGTATGATTATTAAAGGAACAGTAGCATCTAACCATTCCCCAGCGGAGAGCAGTGTGGAGACTTGGATGGCAGTGTCGCAAGGACGTGGCGGTGGAACGAACCCATGTGCTGAACACGGGCGCGGAGGCTGAGTCGGGAGGCGTTACCGTCGTAGCGACCGTGGAATGGGTGCCAAAGGAGTCTTTACCCGGAGTCTTGGTTTTAGTAGAGAATTCAGAAACGATGCTAGACTGATAGTCCTAAGAACCATGGAACGAGGTTACTCATACACGAGTCGACTAACAAACTGCCAGCTCCTAGTTGTGGTCACAGGATTTTTACACTGCCTTTGCTGATGGAAAGCAGGTGTTTGTAGGTAGTGGAACCTGGGAATGATTGAGAACTAAACGAGATGATTAAGGCACAATTTCTGAGCCTGGTCCCAGAGGGGTCAATGACAGGCATCCTTTGATATGTTGGAATAATAACGCTGGAACTCTTCCCTGGTTGGGAACAGATTACTTGATGTTAATCTTCATCTTCTCCTGAATCTTTCCTTGTACGTTGTTACTCTATGTGTCCAGACGCCACATTATGGCTGAAAATTTTAATTTTCATTTTAGTTGATTATCTGCTCGCAGTGCTACATTTTCTCAGCCAGATCATGTGAACGTTCACTTACCTTTCACACTTGAGATCCCTCCAATAATATATCATCAATGCCGCTAAATCTGGGGCACCAAGTGAGAGACAGCTAGTTACCGACCCGCTAACTATTGAATCGCGACATTCAGTCAGATTTTGTAAATCTGTCCAGTTATACTGAGAAAGTAATCATTTCTCAAACTCCACAGTGCTTCTCATTGATAATCGCCTTGTCAATTCCACTCCATCAAATTCGCAATATCTGATACAGCACAACCAGACAAAAACAGACAGCATACGTCAGGCAGCAAGACAGACGAGTAGATAGATAGATAGATGGATAGATAGATAGATAGATAGATAGATAGATAGATAGATAGATAGATAGATAGATAGATAGATAGATAGATAGATAGATAGATAGATAGATAGATAGATAGATAGATAGATAGATAGATAGATAGATAGATAGATAAAAGCACACAGACAGTTATGCCGACCGGCCCTGTGGCTCAGAAGGGTAGGGAAAGGAAGAGGAAGGCAGTAGTAATAGGGGACTCTATAGTCAGGAGTTCAGACAGGCGATTCTGTGGACACAGGAAAGAAACTCGGAAGGTAGTTTGCCTCCCAGGTGCCAGGGTCCGGGATGTTTCTGATCGCGTCCAAGATATCCTGCGGTGGGAGGGAGAACACTAAGAGGTCGTGGAACATATTGGTACCAATAACATAGGTAGGAAAAGGGAAAGGGTCCTGAAAGACGACTACAGGGAGTTCTGAAGGAAGTTGAAAAGCAGGACCTCAAAGGTAGTAATCTCGGGATTACCGCCTGTTCCACGCGACAGTGATAATAGGAGTAGAATGAGGTGGAGGATAAATGCGTGGCTGAGGGATTGGAGCAGGAGGCAGGGATTCAGATTTCTGGATCATTGGGACCTCTTTTGGGGCGGGTGTGACCTGTACAAAACGGGCGGGTTGCACTTGAATCCCAGGGAGACCAATATCCTGACGGGCAAGTTTGATAGAGCTGTTGGGGAGACTTGAAACTAGTTTGGCAGGGGGAGGGGTGGGAATTAGAATGTGAGTGCAGGGATTATGGTAGAAGGACAAGAGCATGATGCGACGAGTTCTGAGTTGATGAGGAAGGGAATAGAACATAATTGTAGCCAGTTAAAGGGGTTGAAGTGTGTCTATTTCAATGCTAGGAGTATTAGGAAGAAGGAGGATGAACTTAGAGCATGGATTAGGATGTGGATCTATGATGATCTGGTTGTTACCGAAATTTGGTTGAAGGAAGGGCAGGATTGGATGATGTAGGTCCCGGGGTTCAGGTGTTTTAAAAGGAATAGGATGGGAGTTAGAAAAGTGGGGGTGGGTGAGTGGCATTGCAGGTCAGGGATAATATCACGGCTATAGAAAGAGAGAACGCTGCTGAGGGAGTGTCCACTGAGTCGGCGTGGGTGGAAGTCAGAAATAGGAAGGGATCAATCACTGTGCTGGGAGTAGTCTGTAGGCTCCCAAATAGCCCGCGAGACACCGAGGAGCAGATAAGCAGGCTTATTTTAGAATGATGCTGGAAATACAGGGTAGTAGTTATGGGTGACTTCAACTTCCCTCATATTGAATGGTACCTCCTGAGTGCAAGGGGGATAGATGGGGCTGAATTTGTCAGGTGTGTTAAAGAAGGATTCGTGACACAGTATGTCGACAGGCCGACGGGCGGAGAGTCGATACTGGATCTAGTTCTGGGGAATGAACCTGGTCAGGTGACAGACCACTTGATGGTGGAGCATTTTGGTGAGAGTGACCACAACTCCCTTAGCTTCAGCATAGCTATGGAAGGGAATAAAATCAGACTAAATGGTAAAGTGCTTAACTGGGGAAAGGCTAACTTTGAAGGGATGAGGCAGGAACTAGCAACAGTAAATTGGAAACAAATGTTCAAAGGGGAAAGCACAGAAGTAATGTGGGAAAAGTTTATGGATCACTTGAGCTGGGTTCAGGATAGGTTTGTCCCACTGAGGCAAGGAAAAAATGATAGGAAGAGGGAGCCGTGGCTGACAAAGCATGTGAGGTAACACTTCAAGAGGAAAAAGGAAGCATATATTAGATATAAGAAGCAGGAAGTAGGAGGAGCTTATCAGAAATATAGTGTAGCCAGGAAGGAACTAAAGAAAGGACTTAGGTGAGCTCGAGGGCGGCATGATAAGGCCTTGGCATGTAGGATTAAGGAGAACCCCAAGGCGTTCAATGCGTATGTGAAGAATAGGAGGATGACGAGAACGAAGGTGGGACCGCTAAAGGATAAAGAGGGCAACATGTGCCTGAAGGCAGAGGAGTTAGGGGAGGTCCTAAATTAATACTTTGCTTCAATATTCACAAGTGAAAAGGATCTTGATCAGGATGAGGTCGAAGTTGAGAGGGCCTGTGCACTTGACAATGTGGAGATTAAGGAAGATGAAGTGCTTAAGACTGATAAATCCCCAGGGCCGGATATGATACACCCCAGGTTGTTCTGGGAATTGAGAGAAGAGATCGCAGGAGCATTAGCTATGACCTTTGAATCCTCTTTGGCTGCAGGGGAAGTGCCGGAGGACTGAAGAATGGCAAATGTAGTTCCCTTGTTTAAAGAAGGCAATAGGGAGAAACTTGTGATCTATAGACCGATGAATCTTACGTCGGTGGTATGCAAACTACTGGAAAGGATCCTTAAGGATAGGATCTACGAGCATTTGGCGAAGTACATTCTACTCCTGGATAGTCAACATTACTTTGTGAAGGGAAGAACGTGCCTCAGGAGCCTGATTGGTTTTTTTGAAGCGGTAACAAAAGAAATTGATGAGGGTAGGGCAGTGGATGTGGTCTACATGGACTTTAGCAAAGCATTTGACAAGGTCCCTATTGAGAGACTCATCCAGAAAGTCATGAGGCATTGGGATGTGGAACCTTAGCTGTTCGGATAAAAAATTGGCTTAAAGGCAGAAAGAAGAGGGTAGTTGTAGAAGTGTACAATGTACAGGGTATGTTAATTAAAATGGCTTCTTTGGTTTTCTAGAGTAGGAATGCTTTTATGTCTGATAAGTGATTTCTCTCGCAGTTGTTTGGCTTTGGACTTGCTGATATGGGGATTGTATTCATTTTTAACCAATGGGGAATGTTATTTTGGCTTGTGGGGCTGGGAGCTTGGGGGTTTTCGCGGGTTTTCAGGGGAGTCGGGAAGAAGACGCCGAGGAAGGTGGACGTGAGCCGCACTGCTCGGTCGACCACCCGGGTGGTCCCAGGTGCGGGGACGTGGAGGTCGGAGGAAAGTGACGAGGGGTCGAATGGTTCGATGGTTGAGCTCCAACGATGTGCACTAAACTGACTGAACTTTGATAAGTTGGCGCCTTTTACTTTATTTATTTTCCTTCATATATACCGTATTGCATAGTACTCTTTTAGTTTTAGTAAAATCTTTAAAGTGTATTCCATAAAGGTATCTGGTGTGAGTTTGATACTGTGTGTGTACGCGAGGCATAAACTTGATTCTCACAGCACCTGCGTGTACGGGAGTTGGAGTTGGTGAGTGGTTGGATCTCCTTTTCCCCTAAACATATACCGGCCTGTTGGGTAAGTGTTACAGAAGGAAAGTATTCTGCCTGGAGGTCGGTGACTACGGTAGTGCCGCAGGAATCCGTCCTGGGACACCGCCTTTTGTGATTTTTATAAATGACCTGGATGCAGAGGCGGAAGGATGGGTGAGTAAGTTTTCGGATGACACGCAGATTGGAGGAGTTGTGGATGGAGCTGTAGGTTGTAGAATCTTACAAGAGGATACAGACAAGCTGCAGAGTTGGGCAGGAAAATGGCAGATGGAGTTCAATCCGGACAAGTGTGAGGTGATGCAGTTTGGAAGCACAAACCAGAGGACTGAATACAGAGTTGATGGTCAGTTACTTATGAGTGTGGATGAACAAAGGGACCTTGGGGTTCAAATCCATACATCCCTCAAGGTCGCTGCACAGGTTGATAGGGTGGTTAAGAAGGCCTATAGGATGCTAGGCTTCATTAACAGGGGGATTGAGTTCAAGAGTAGAGAGGCCATGTTGCAACTCTACAAATCACTGGTGAGACCGCACTTAGAGTATTGTGTTCAATTCTGGTCACCTCATTATAGGAAGGATGTGGAAGCTATGGAGAGGGTGCAGAGGAGATTTACCAGGATGTTGCCTGGATTAGAGAACAAGTCATACGAAGCAAGGTTAGCAGAGCTGGGACTTTTCTCTTTGGAGCATAGAAGAATGAGTGGGGACTTGATAGAGATCTACAAGATTATGAGAGGCATAGATAGGGTGAATAGTCAGTACCTGTTTCCCAGGGCACCAATAGCAAACACCAGAGGGCATATGTACAAAATTAAGGGAGGGAAGTTTAGGGGAGAAATCAGGGGTAAGTTTTTTACACGAAGGGTTGTGAGTGCCTGGAATGACTTGCCAGGGATGGTGATGGAGGCTAAAACATTAAGTGTATTTAAGAGCCTCTTGGACAGGCACATGGATGAAAAAAGGAGGGTTATGGGGTGGTGTGGGTTTAGTAATTTTTTAAAAGGATTACATGGGTCGGCACAACATGGAGTGCTGAAGGGCCTGTACTGTGCTGTAGTGTTCTATGGTTCAATGGTTCTATGGGAAGAAGTACAGTTCAGGTAATTGTGTGAGTCGATGGACTTATGATGTACGACAGTAGATAAGCTGGCTCGGAAGACAGAGAAAGAGAGATTGGAAATGGATCAGGTAAAACTAAAGGCGTGTTGGAAATTGGAGCTGGTTGATGAAATCAACGAGCAGCGTCCAGGAAGCAGCAGCAATGCTGTCGTCAGTGTCCCGCGGGAGATTTCGGACAGTGACACCG
This sequence comes from Hemitrygon akajei, assembly GCF_048418815.1. NCBI lineage: Eukaryota > Metazoa > Chordata > Chondrichthyes > Myliobatiformes > Dasyatidae > Hemitrygon > Hemitrygon akajei. The sequence goes on along the minus strand of NW_027331927.1, from coordinate 2,726,239 downwards.
CTGTCGGCTTGGAACACGGACCGTTCCACGTAGCCAATAAAAATGCAGGAATAGCCGGGATCCATGCGAGTGCCTATGGCTACAAGGGTCTTCAAAGTGGGGGAGGGGTGGGTGGGCGGGGGATGTGAATATTTTTACAGGCACTGTACCTGTTATCCGTTCAGCGACAATTGCCAGTTCAACACATTTATTCGAATCTAATCTGAGTTGGGTCTGGATGACCACTGTCCTTACTGCCACTGATATCTGCGATTCATGATTAGTAGTATGGTTTAGCTGACGGACGTGTTCGTATTCAGGTATTATCGTTATGTTTGAGATTGACAGGATAAACAGTTTGATTCATGTGTGAAAATGTCACCACTAGTAGAACTATTTATGTGTCGTGAAAAGACCCGGTCACATCAGATCCCTCCAAGTATAAACACAATACCATGTGATACTTAAAAATAAAACAGCGAGCTTTTTCTGTGAACATTTTGGGCTATTGCCGATATTATTGAGATCAGAATAACAACAAATAATGTTCCTATCTCCCTCTGTCCGTGTGGGCACTCAATGGGGCCCTTGTTCAAAAATATCTCTCCTCCAAACTCGATAATATCTAGCCCATAACAACTTTCAGGACAATTCTGTCCGTGGCAACAGGGATTGTAAATGACATCATTGATGACAATGGGTTTTTGACGATTGTAGCTGGATGGAATATCAGCATTTTATTTCTTGCAATACAGCGGACACTGGAAATGCATTTTTTCGCCAGTGTGATCTCCGTTGTCCAGCAATAACCAGTACCGGCTGGAAATAATGTCTGCAGTATGGTTACAGGAATAAGGGAGACTTGTGCGGACCGCTGGTAGTCAATGGAGTCGCGCAGAGGACGATCAGCAGAAACCGGAGATGGGGGAGGGAAAGTCGTGCCTGGTGGTAGAGTGGCTATGGAGATGGTGGAAGTTACGCTAAAATATCTTGCATGTGGAGGCTCGTGGCGTGTTACCTGAGGACAAGGAGACCCAATCCTTTTTTATTATTCTGAGTGGGATGGAGTGATGGTACCTGGGGGAAATGCGTCAGAGAATGGTGATAGCAGCATCGATCGTGGCGGAAGGGAAACTCCATTGACTGTAAAATGTCTGGAGATGTAATTCTCATCAATGGAAATGATAGAATGGAATAGCACTTTTGCGAGTGTCCGTTTGGCAGAAAGTACCGTCAGGATATGTCGGTAGATAATCTCTCCCTGGAGTTGGGACCAGAGAGATCGACAGACAAGAGTGGTGTCAGAACGGGTACAACCTGATCTGAGGGCGGTGTGGCAAGTTGTAGGCCGTGTAGATGAGACTGACGAGCTCAGCGTGGCTGCAGGAAGAGGCACCAATTCAGTTGTCAATGGACTCGCAGCAGCAATTCAGCCACCACTGTCGGGAATGAACGGGTTGTTTCAGGAACACGGATACCCTCGCAGAAATATGATCTTGCAGCTGGACCAACGAATCGGGAGGGCAGTGAAATGTACTGTGGAGCCATGGGGCGAAATGCACTACAATCAGTAGGGCAAAGAAGGGAAATGAGCCAGCGAATTCGGGACCAGCATTGCAGCTGCATAAGGGGCTTTTCTATGCAATTTCCGCTTGTTAGGTGTGACAGGAATACGGATATCGCCGGGCCAAGAGGGACAGAAAGTGCCCGCAATATATAGTGGTATCCGGACGGGCGACGCCGCTAAGTCACGAGTTTTTCTGAACAATGAGGGCAAGCGGAGATTTTACCACATTCTTTAGCTGCTGCCTGAACTTGGCCTGTGTAACGGCGTAAAGGGCCGTGTTTGTACAACAGCTCAAAAGCTGCAGAATGATGCCCAGCTCTCGAAGGGAATCTGGCGGAAGCAAACGCATGGGAAGATAATACAGCCGATCCCACGCAGAGAACACACTGAAAGGTGCCCACAGCAGGATGAAATTACCCGAGACCATCAGCAATAAAACAAGGGATTTCCTGCGTTTCTCCATCTCCGGGTCTCTGGCGCTCTGTCCGTTACCAGGAACTCTGAGTCTCCTGCGGGCTCTGCTGGTGACTAAGACGTGCCTGACAGTGAGGCCGTTCGTCAGCAGAATCAGCACAAATGGGAGTACAGGGGTGAGGAAGGAATAAAATAGGTCAATTTGATTCGTGAATTTGTAATAATGATACCTCTGTTGACAAATGAATGGAGCAATTATCCATGTGTATTCCTCTGACAGTCCAAAATACCAGTAAATATTCTTTAAATTGCTGATCACAGTCAATGTCCCCAAAACCACCGCCGCGGTTTTCCGCGTGCAATATTTCGTTTTCAACTTTTGGCAACAAATGGCGACAAACCGATCCAAGGTGAACGTGACGGTGAACCAGACGGAACAGTCGGTTGCGGTGTAAATCAGAGCAGCGTGGATATTACACCCCTTGGGCATTGAGCGGATGAAAACGGAGTGTTGCATGTACGTAAGTGGAATCTTGCTCAATATCAGGTCCAGGATAAGAACCAGAAGATCCGCCGCTGCCATGGCAACCAGATAGCACGAGACAACTCTGGAGAGGCCGCACTTTCCCCGAGACAGGATGAATATGGTCACCATGTTCACTGCCAAACAGAATAAACCATCAGGGTAAATAAAACAGGAAGAGTTCTCTTAAAACGAGTATAATGTGTGTCAATGATTGAAATGAGTGTACCTGACGAAATAATATAATCGTAGCGATTACCAGTTGAATAAAATTAAACAGTTTTGCAAAGTAGTGTAATCTGAGTGCAATCTGTTCGATCGAATATCAGCAACGAAACGGAAAGCGAAGAACACAGATAACGACGGCCGATGGTTGTGAAATTCCATACATGCTGAGGGAAAAAGATCCGAATGATGCTCCGCGGAATCTCCGTGAAATAATAATCCTTGACACCCACCATCTCTGGCTGAGGCGCAGATTCCCGTCCCTGATCCTTAGCCAGGGCGGATGAATTTGCAGATGGTGTTGTAGTCCAAAACCTTATTGTTGCGCCTCTCTTCCTGTTTGTCAATATTGAGGGAGTGAAATCGTGCCACGAGTCTCACCAGCTCCTCCTTGTACTCCTGCCTTTACAATCCTATGCCAGTCATTAATGTCTCGAAAATGCTTTATTTTTTCAGCAACAGTGAAACTGATTTGTCACCAGAACAATATGTCATGGTCAGCATTTCAGGAACTTACAGTGGTCTATCATGTTTTCAGAAATATGTTCCTTAGGCTTTACACACGGTCAAATGCAGCTGGCGTGAAAATATATAATAAAGATCATTGCGTTGTACAATGTTTGGGTCCCAGTCGGAAAATGCATTTGATGAACACAGTGGGCAGGAGGGTGGCCAGAGTCAGAAGAGGCAACCAGTGATTATATTCCAGAGACAATGCTTCCTTTGCTTCAGCGGCACCTCGGTCAGCACATGGAAGTTGGAAAGGAACTAACGAATTTATTAACTTTCTAATCCGACCGATGCTGTTGGAGATGATCAGAGAGAAACGGAGGAGGGGTCGTCACACTAACGTCATTCTTTCTGCTGGAAGGCAGATAATTAGACGATTTATCCAACACAATTCTGCGGCAGCCTCACGCTGCCAACTGAAACGATAGCAAAAGAAATGTGGATACAGAGCTGGCGAACGCAAAACGCGCGAAAGCGGAGCCATTAAGATAAATGTTCACAGTTTAGAGAACGTAATGCCACTGCTGAACGACAGCCAAAGTGGAAACGTGAAGAACGAACGACGTTTTCTGAGTAACTCCCGCAAGCCTATAGGGCGAGACAGGAGCCAAAATGCGAATGACACTTCGATAATGTGGTCCGCACGGCCGAAGGTCTTGACAGTGGAGGGGCCTGGTTAAGTTCACGGAAATCCTGGACTACAGATGACCGATCAGACCGATTAGCCACGGAAAGACTAGGGGTTGGAACCCAGTTTATTTGCAATTGTCTCTCAAGTGAGGAGGAAAAAAATCTTGATTCATAGCAGATATTCTCGCGGCGAGAAGAAAGTGAATGGAAAGCGGAGATCCATTTTAATATGCAATGGTTCAACGTCTCGGTGGTAGGCTGCTGTGCTGAGCGACTGTCAGTAAGTTCACTCGTCAGAAATTTCACCATTACACCCGGAGCATTATCTGAGCCAGCCTGACCACGCCACAGGACCATAAGCTACTCAATCAGGATTGATGTGTTTCCCTTCCAAAACTGTCTTCCTGCCTTCTCTACATAAACGTTAATGTCTCAGTTAACAACCGCTTAAATTACGCGAATACAGGCACAGGGCCATCAAACGCGCCTGATACGTGAGATCGTTTAATCGCTGGATCATTCTCGTAAACCTGCTCTGGATCATCACCACTGCCACCACATACTCTCTTGAACAGAGATCGTCAGGACAGAAAACCACCAAAGTGCATAGGAAAAAGGTTTGTTTAATTAACAGATTGCAGTGCGACAGCATCAATAATTATTGTAATAAGAGGTACACGTGATAAGAACAATGCGGTGACGTAACAAAGAGACTCACCAGGAAGAGCAATAATGGCGAGGACGGGGAAGAAAACCACCTGAATGGCGAGGAGAACATGTGTAACTCGAAAATCTACCGGTACCCAGTAATTTGTAGAAATATATGGAAACATCCAGAATACACTTCTCCCATTTCCCGTTATATTGCAGGCTGCGCTTCCCGGATTCCGATCCATGACAGAACGAGCCAATCCGTCCTCACTCTCCCTGACACTGCAGCTCCGCTTATCTGTCCATGGCAGGGGAAGCTGCTCTCGCTGAAACTGGGGGAACCGAGTGAACGGGGCTCTTATTAAGAAGGGAGAAAATAATCTCCGGTGACGTCAGCAGCCTACCCTGAAAAGACTTCCGTAAAGCTACAGGAAGAGTTAACCCTTGGTCTACCAGGTGACTGAGGAAGAAGTGTGTAGATAAGTGTTGCTGTGACCACGTATTCTGAAATTAATAAAATTAATTTAAAAAATATCTTACTGCACCTGTATAACACAGTTTGAAGAGGAAATAAGTCCAAAATGAGCAAGTATATGAATTTTCTTTAAAACACCCTGGTTAGCAAAGCGGTAAATTACTCAAAAATCACATTTGATCCATCTTGGCTGGTGTAAGATGAATGGAAGAAAACGGCGGTTCTGAAAGAGAGCGGCATTAGCGTGGAAAGTAGAGGTTTTCTGAGACAGAAAGGGACCGTCAGCCATTTGTGCAAACGTGCTCTCATGTTCGACAGGAGTAGCAGGTGGACAAGAAAGATAGACAAGGGGAGGAAGGGAAGAGTGAGAGTGAAAGAGACAGTCAGAGAGAGAGAGAGAGAGAGAGAGAGAGAGAGAGAGAGAGAGAGAGAGAGAGAGAGAGAGAAAGGGAGGGAGAGAGAGAAAGGGAGAGAGAGAGAGAGAAAGGGTGAGAGAGAGAGAGAGAGAGAGAGAGAGAGAGAGAGAGAGAGAAAGGGAGAGAGAGAGAGAGAAAGGGTGAGAGAAAGGGTGAGAGAGAGAGAGAGAGAGAGAGAGAGAGAGAGAGAAGGGTGAGAGAGAGAGAGAGAAAGGGTGAGAGAGAGAGAGGGGGGGAGAGAGAGACAGAGAGAGTGAGAGAGAGATAGAGAGAGACAGAGAGAGATACAACGATAATAATGATGGAGTTAACTGTCGGCAACTGGGTACCCTCCAGCGCAATGCGGATCAGATCACTGAGTGGTCAATAAGTATTCTTTGCGACGGTGTTTCTGTGGTTTCACAAGAGGCTGATTATTATTTTTCATGTCATCTTTACATACTAGTAGATTACCAATCTTCAACATGGGCACTGTATCTCACTTTCCTGTAAAATCCTGCTGCTGTTGAACCAGAAATTAGCAAGAAATGTCAAGTCGCTTCCTTACGGTCCATAAGCCTCCCCACACCAGATACAAAGACCAAGCCGCAGACAGACAGAGATTTCCACTGTATGGCCGATGATCATAAGCCTCCCCACACCGCATACAAAGCCCAGGCCGCAGGCAGACAGATATTTCCACTGTATGGCCGATGATCATAAGCCTCCCCACACCGCATACAAAGCCCAGGCCGCAGACAGACAGAGATTTCCACTGTATGGTCGATGATCATAATCCTCCCCACACCGGATACAAAGCCCAGGCCGCAGACAGACAGAGATTTCCACTGTATGGCCGATGATCATAAGCCTCCCCACACCGCATACAAAGCCCAGGCCGCAGACAGACAGAGATTTCCACTGTATGGTCGATGATCATAATCCTCCCCACACCGCATACAAAGCCCAGGCCGCAGACAGACAGAGATTTCCATTGTATGGCCGATGATCATAACCCTCCCCACACCGCATACAAAACCCAGGCCGCAGACAGACAGAGATTTCCACTGTATGGCCGATGATCATAAGCCTCCCCACACCGCATACAAAGCCCAGGCCGCAGACAGACAGAGATTTCCACTGTATGGCCGATGATCATAACCCTCCCCACACCGGATACAAAGCCCAGGCCGCAGACAAACAGAGATTTCCACTGTATGGCCGATAATCATAATCCTCCCCACACCGCATACAAAGCCCAGGCCGCAGACAGACAGAGATTTCCACTGTATGGCCGATGATCATAACCCTCCCCACACCGCATACAAAGCCCAGGCCGCAGACAGACAGAGATTTCAACTGTATGGCCGATGATCATAAGCCTCCCCACACCGCATACAAAGCCCAGGCCGCAGACAAACAGAGATTTCCACTGTATGGCCGATGATCATAAGCCTCCCCACATCCCATACAAAGCCCAGGCCGCATACAGACAGAGATTTCCACTGTATGGCCGATGATCATAAGCCTCCCCACACCACATACTAAGACCAAGCCGCAGACAAACAGAGATTTCCACTGTATAGCCGATGATGCTGTCCCGCTGTCTGCAATGTGTCGGAGTGATAGGATGAGCTTTAATCCAGGCAGAATCAGCATTTTTCTATAAAGTGACTTTGTATTTGTTGGCAAGCAAACGTGCCGCTGTACCTTTGTACAATTTACCCTCGATTGAAGATCACACAGAAATAAACAACCACCAGTGCTCTAAATGTGTTATTCGGATTATTTTATTATTATTTTTCCTCTTTATTCTGTTCCTTGGAATGTTTCCTCTCACTTGAGCAGTGTCCCCAATCCCATGGCATTTCAAAAAAGTCCATGGAAACTAGAATTGATTTCATTTTCCACAGACATGGTATATTTGTAAGCCTGCAAAGGCTGAACTAAAACTTCTCTTCCTGACTGTTATTTATCTCTGTTGCGTTTGCAATGAATTCCCTTAGAATTCAGCTTAGAGATCTAGAAGCAGCAGAACGGGCACGTTTATTCGAATTGTCGATAGCAATAAATTTGAAAAAGAATGTGTTTCAAGCTGGGAAAATTTTGATTAAAAGTATATATGTTCTATTAAACATATTTCTTTGCAACAAAAAAAAAGTCAGGCAAGCACAGTCGTGTAACGTTCAATAAACCATTGCAGAGTAAGTGCCGAAGAAATATATCATTGCATGCTCCTGTAGGCACCCTTACAGCCAGCCATTGAATACAAACGGCAGATGATTATGTAACTTCAGGTTCTTTATATGCTAATCAACTGAACAGCAATCACATTTTGATTTGACGTATTAATCCCAAATTTCTTCGGTGTGTGTGCCAAGAATCGCTTTAGTCCTACTGATGTGTAACCCTGTGCGATAAGAACATGGAATAGTACAGCACATTACAGGCCCTTCGTTGTGCCGACCCTCAAACACTGCATCCCATATAATCCCCCCCCCCACCTTAGATTCCTCCATATACCTGTCTAGTAGTCTCTTAAACTTCACTAGTGTATCTGTCTCCACCACTAGCTCAGGCAGTGCATTACACGCACCAACCACTCTGAGTAAAAAAAAACTTTCTATAATATCCCCCTTGAACTTCCCTCTCCTTACCTTAAAGCCATGTCCTCTTGTATTGAGCAGTGGTGCCCTGGGAAAGAGGCGCTGGCTGTCCACTCTGCCTATTCCTCTTAATATCTTGTACACCTCTATCATGTCTCCTCTCATCCTCCTTCTCTCCAAAGAGGAAAGCCTTGGCTCCCTTAATCTCTGATCATAATCCATACTCTCTAAACCAGGCAGCATCCTGGTAAATCTCCTCTGTACCCTTTCCAATGATTCCACATCCTTCCTATAGTGAGGCGACCAGAACTGGACACAATACTCCACGTGTGGCCTAACCAGAGTTTTATAGAACTGCATCATTACATCGCCACTCTTAAACCCTATCCCTCGACTTATGAAAGCTAACAACCCATAAGCTTTCTTAAATACCCTACCTACCTGTGAAGCAACTTTCAGGGATCTATGGACATGTACCCAGATCCCTCTGCTCCTCCACACTTACAATAATCCTGCTATTTACTTTGTACTCTGCCTTGGAGTTTTTCCTTCCAAAGTGTAACACCTGACACTTCTCCGGGTTGAACTCCATCTGCCACTTCTTAGCCCACTTCTGCATCCTATCAATGTCTCTCTGCAATCTTCAACAATCCTCTACACTACCAACCTGTGTGTCGTCTGCAAACTTGCCAACCCACCAGCATGCGCTTTCTCCAGTCTATTCGGTGTGCTACCCCTGCCCACTATAATGATAAAAAATAAACACAATAAACGTTCTTCCGCAACAACTTCAGTGTTTACTGATATTCTTGTGAAACAAAAATCAGCATATGATCATGCTGTTGAGGGTACAGGAAATCCCATCAATGATGTAAATGCTGAGGTTTTGACTGTTGAGTTTGGTTCTCGCTGAACAAACAGTTTTTATATTTGCCGGCGTGTGAGGGGCCATTGATATTATGAATATTGTTACACCTGTCCTTCGTAACCTGTGACAATGCAATACTCCGCCAGATGTAATGTAGTAAATGCTGATTATGATTTATCCACTGCATATGTTTCTGGTAGACAGGTACAGTATTAAACATCGTCTGCGTGGAAGCTAAAGTTGAAATGAGTATCGTGTCTCCACGAAACTGCATTACTGAGATCTTAAATCACTTCGCCTCGTCGCTCATTCTGTAAAAAAAAGAACTATCTTTTGATGTACATTTGATATAATTTCCAATCTAGTGCGCAGTGGATACCTATACTGCCTAAAAACCAGACCAGATGCAATTTGACAAATTCCAATCTTTTAGCATTGTGATAACGCTATATGAACTGCACCTTTAAGGGAAAATCCAGTGCACGGTGTACTGCTTTAGAGATTAGCGGGGAAGCTGCAGGACAGTAGCAACTGAAATAATTCTCTACCTGTGCTGCTAGTTCCGCTGTCATTTTGAGCAGTATTGTCATTGCGGTCCACGCAGTTAAAAACGAAACGAGTAATGTACAGAAAACAGGATTGCACTCTGCTGATCACTTTCATCTGGAGAATCGAAAATCAGCTGGCTGCAAGGTTCACAACAGCAGTGAATAAATCGCCAATTGAATTCTATGCATAGAGGGGCAATTTCAATTATTTGTGTCTTTGGAATGGAGTTCAGCGAGTGACCAGGAATCGCAGTGACATCATCACTCTCGTCAGATTTAAGACTCCAGACACAACAACATGAGTAACATGGTCAACGATGGGCGTGGAATAGTAATGACGTCCTCCGCGAGGCCAGTAGTGAGATCATCATCTCAGTTCAGTCGGCTGAGGTTGAACAGCAGTGACAGTGATGTAATTCAAGCAATGATAACTTCAGTGTGAGCAGCGACCAGTTTGAAAGTGTAGGCCATTTTACTCATTAAAATAAAGAGCCCCTGATCATTCTGACGTTCCATTATTACACTCTGCTTCCCGCAACACACAGAAAATGCTGGTGGAACGCAGCAGGCCAGGCAGCGTCAGTAGGAAGAAGTACAGTCGACGTTTCGGGCCGAAACCCTTCGTCAGGACAAACTGAAAGAAAAGATAGTAAGGAATTTAAAAGTGGGAGGGGTAAGGGAAATCCTAAATGATAGAAGATAGGAGGGGGAGGAGCTGGAAAGTTGATTGGCAACCTCAGCAATGGGTCGCTTAGCTACCTCCAGACAGGTTTGCACCTTCATACCGGCGGCTGCATCACTGAATCTGTTCGCATCCTTACAACAATATGCATCCCCATATTTGCCGACGCCGCCCTAAACCTGCGCACTTCCCGAAGAGTGCGCACCCTAACGGGCTGACACTCCAATATCCATAATAGATTATTCAGAGCAGGACTTATTTCAAACGGCGCAGAAAATGACTGTTTCCACGATAAGAATCCGCACGCATCCCAAATCCGTCTGGAACTGCAAATCGGCCGATAAACCGAAATTTGGTGAAACCCAAAATCCGTTTGCATCTCCATATTCGACAACAGATTCCTAAAACTGCGCTCATCACTAAATAAGAGCGCACACCTAAATCCATATGTATGTCAAACCCGATGACAGCTTCACATGCATATTAGATTATCCAAAAAGAAAAGTCTTTTCAAGCAGTTCACAAAATAGCTGCCTCCACGTTCAAAATCTAGAACAAAGTTGTGCTCTATGTACATTTATTGTGAATGTATCTATAAACGATGCGACCTTGAGATTCATCACACACCACGATCCACCGACATCGCCAAATCCGCGTGTACCCAAACCTGCCGCGTATATCTCCAAATCTCTGTGCAGCTCCAAATTAGAAGGCGGCCCAAGAAGTACAAATGTTTATCCCAGAGCAAGAATCATTTCAAACTTTTCACAAGATAGCTTAATCCACATTAACAACAGCAAACAATCGAAGTTGAACGTTGAAGTGCATTATTTATTGACGTGTTTGTGAAAGAAACAATCTTGATATTTTCCATTACTCCAAATCCACAATTGCTCAGAAATCCGTGAAGACGAGCTTGAGATTCGTCACGTCACCAAATGCACCACCTCCCAGAATCTGTGAGCACCCGAGGACCGTGTACACCGTCAACCCGACTGAAACCCAGGTATGCACATTTGATTTTCCCAAAAGAATCATTCACAAAATAGCATCCTTCACCTGAAAGAAATAGCTAGAACAAAGTTCAATGTTTAAAGATCAGTTGTTATTAAAACTCAAATAAATGAAACGACTTTGAGATTTTAACAGCTCGAAATCTACTGGCACCCACAAATCCATGTGCACCCATATGCGCCGACCAACACCTAAACCTGCGGACATCACCAAAACCGTGTGTACCCCAAACACGCACGCACCCCTATAATCCCTGTGCGCACATACTCGGCGTCATTCTCATCAATATGTGCGCACGACGTAATCCGTATGCGCCCCCAAAGCTGCTGACATACCCACTTGCACATTAAATTATCCCAGAGCAAGAAACATTTACAGCAGATCACAAAACCGACTTAATCAACCAAGTAGGTACGGTATAAAGTACAAGATTGAAAGTGCATTTGTTAATAAATTATCACAAACCGTCCACCGATAAGCTAAATCGCCATGCGCAATGACGGCCATCAGAGGAGCGGCCATTACCCACATGTAGGCTAGTCGGCGAGAGTAGAAGCGACATGCTTTGTCTCAAAGGAGCCTTCGGCTCGGAGGAGCCGTCGGCTCTGTGTAAAGCGTCTGTAAGGTTCCATTTTTGTCATTTTTCCCTCTCTCACTGGACCATTTAAACGCCTGTGGTGTGCTCTTCGTGTCGGATGTTGGAGAACTGGGGGTCCTAGGGTGTCCCTGAAATGCATTCGGCTGCAGCTCCATGAAGACCGTGTTAGGAATCTGGATCGGAAACGGGATGACCTTCAGCTTGTGCGGGAGAGCGAGTTACAGGGATGTAGTCACCCCGAAGTTGCAGGAGGCGATTAGTTGGGTGACCGTCTGGAGAAATGGTAATAGGCAGTTACAACAGAACACACCGTGGCCATTCTGTCACAAGGTGTGGCATTGGGACCGGACCCAAATCCAAGACACAGACAGTGAACTACCAGTAACAGAACTGGGCGTGAGAAGGAAGCAGGGGAAGAGAGGAAGAAAGGACGCTGGACACGACACAGGCCCCGGACGAGACAAGGACTCCGGGCCTGGGCTAGGACCTGACTAGGATAAGGAACCAGGACATGGAACTGGGAACCAGGAGCTTGGTCTTGGACTTCGAGCCAGAGACTGGTCAAGGACACAGAACCTGGCTCTTAACTCGGGCTAGGGCCCCAGAACTAGGCGAGGACATGACGAGGTTACAGGACGACGAGAGACAACAGGACTGGACGTGAGATTCATGGACAGGAAGTGGGAACCCCAGCACAGGACGAAGGAACCCCAGCACTGGGCTGGACAAGGTACTCCTGGACCGGGCGAGGCACATGGACAAGACGAGAACACAAAGCCGTGGCTTGTACAGGACAAGGACCTTGGACGTGACTGGGACTGGATGAGGCCCCGCAGCCTTGACATGGTCGAGGAAGAGACAAGAACGCAGAACACCGAGCCTTGGACGAAGGAGAGTCAGGAGCATGGAACACTGAGCCGGGACCCATCCTTGGGTACAGGACGTAGGGCCGGGTCTCATCACACCGAACACAGAACCCGAAGAGACAGTTTCTAACGCTAGTTAGCGGCAAAACGGCCGGACCTACCTAGCGAAGGCGTGGACACAGACAGTTCCAAACAGGGCGAAGCTCCAGACACAGGCAATGTGAGGCGAGGCTCCAGGAGGAGGCTAGGCGAGGCGAGGCTCCAGGCAGAGGCGGGGTTTGGGCAAGAGGCTCCAAGCAGGAAGGTAAAGGAAAGGGATGCAGACAGGGGGTTTAGACAGGAACAATCCAGCAGCCAGAGGCTGAATCCTGAAGCTATTTATGAGGCCAGTCCAAACAAGAATCAGCTGCCTGAACAGAATCTGAGGAAACCCGGAAAACCTGGAATAAGGTACATAGACCAGACAGTGAACCGGAATGCGGATTTCACGGACCGTACCATGACACATTCCCATAAAAAAAAATACCGCTTTGATGCATTTGTCAGAGATGACCTCCAGGAAGAATGCCGCGGCAACCTAGTTACAGGCACAGAACATGGGACGGTGGCGGAGAAGGGAAAGGGAGAGAAGAAGGAATGGTAGCGATAGAGGATTCGATAGTGTGGGGAACAGAGAGGAGACACAGTGGACGTAAACTTCACACTCGAAAGGTATACTGCCTCCCAGGTGTCAGGGTTGGGACGGCTCAGATCGCGTCCACAACATTTTTGGGGAGGGAGGTAAAAGTAAAGATAGCATGCAGACACGTTGTCAGGAAGGGCAGGCAGGTGATGGGACTTATTTGCAGCCAAAAGGTTGAGTCTCAAATCATTAGGTGTGCAGGATCAGGAAGGACAGCAAGTGCGGTACTCAATGTGTTGTATCTAAACGCTCGTCGTGTCAGAAATAAGGTGGATGATATTGTGGCAATATTACAGATTGCCAGCCATGATGTTGTAGCCATCACTGAAATGTGGCTGAAAGATGATTGCAGTTGGGAACTGAATGTCCGAGGTTACATGTTATATCGGAGGGATAGAAAGTTAGGTAGAGGGGATGATGTGGCTTTACTGGAAAAGAATGCCATCCAATCAGTAAAAGGATGTGATCGAGTATGGAAAGATCTTGCATCCTTGTGGGTTGAGTTATGAAAAATGCAAAGGATAAAGAATGTTGATGCCAGTTTTATACAGCCTCCCAACAGTGGCTGGGAGCTGGACCATAGGTTACAACAGGAAATAGAAAAGGCGAGTCAAAAGGAAATTATATGGGAGTCATGAGCGATAATCATGCAGGACGATTGGGAAAATCAGTTTTGTAATGGATCTCAAGCAAGTGAGTTTGTTGAATGCCTAAGAGATAGCGCTTCAGAGCTGTTTATCGTTGAACCTTCTAGGGGTTTATTTATACTGGACTGGGTGTTACATAATGAACCGGAGTCGATTTGGGAGCTTAAGGTAATAGAATGCTTAGGAACCACTGATCACAATATGATTGTGTTCTACTTGAAATTTGATAAGGAGAAAGTGAAGTCTGAAGTAGCAGTATTTCACTGGAGTACGGGAAATTACAGTGGTACGAGAGAGAGAGTAGCTGGTCAAAGTACAGTCAATTGGAAGGAGCTACAGGCAGGGAGGTCACCAGAGCAGAAACGTCGTCCGTTTCTGGGAAAATGAGGAATGTGCAGGACATGTGTATCTCAAATTTGAATAAATACTCACATTGTTAAATAGTACAACCGTGGCTGACAAGGGAAGTCAAAGTTATTGTAAAAGCAAAGAAAGGGCATACAACAAAGACAAAATTAGTGGGAAGATAGAGGAATGGGAAGTTTTGTTTCAACCTACGGAGAGCAACTAAAACGATCATTAAAAGGGAAAAGATAAAATATGAAAGCAAGATAGCAAATAATATCAAACTGGATTGTAAAAGGTTTTTCAAGTATGTTAGAAATAAAAGAGAAATGAGAATGGATTTAGGACCGCTAGAAAATGAGGCAGGAGAAATAACAACGGGGGACAAAGAGATGGCTGATGAATTAAATCAGTATTTTGCATCAGTATTCATTGTGGCAGACACTAGCTGTATGCCTGATGTTGTGGCGAGTGAAGGAAGATAAATGTGTGCAGTTACTGTTAAAAGAGAAAAGATGCCCAAAGAGCTGAAAGACAGAAAGTTACATGAGTCACACGGATCAGATGAACTGCACCCTAGCGTTCTGAAAGAGATAGCGTCAGAGATTGTGGTGCATTAGAAACGATCTTTCAGAAATCATTGAAATCTGTCATGATGCCAGAGGACTAGAAAATTGCAAACGTTACTCCTCTCTTTAGGAAAGGAGGAAGGCAGCAGAAAGGAAATTATAGACCAGTTACCTAGCTGCCATACCGGTCAGGAGTACTGAACTGCAAACATTCCCCATCCTCTGCCAAACGGTCCTGATATCGACTTTAAATGATCTTGTAATTTCATCCACATATTCCAGTTTCTCCTAATACTTAAACCATCTGAACCTCTCCACTGTCAGAGACTCTGAATACATTTTACCATCGAGGAAGCTGACAACCCACTTTTCTGAACTCCGCTGAACCTGGACATAGGTCAACTGGAAACTCATACCAGGACAATCCTTTCATCGAGGGAACTCTGAATCCCTTTCAGACTGACCCAGCGGATCTGCCTCCCAGTCAGGGGATTAGAACTGTCCCCGTTTCTCCAGATGTGGCCTCACCAACTCCCCGTATAAATGCACTGTCTTGAAAGAAAAAAAAAACTATTCATGTTCTTCTTGTTACGTACCCCGTAACGGGTTAAAAGATGGAAGGAAGATGGTAAGTAATGATAGTAAAGTTGATGAGAGAAATGCGGGGAGATTTTTCTCTGTAAAGGTGAAGAAAAAAAAACGAGAAAGTAGCACCAACAGATTGAACGAGTAGAGGAATCCCTGGGAGATCTGCTGGTGCCTGCCGTCAGTCTCCCCGCTGACGAGGTCTGGTTGAAAAGTGAATATACTAGACATGTGATTCCTTTTACTAGAGACTTGTGTGGTTGGACACAAGGACGGTGGCCCTATGGGAGGCTTTGGAGATAAAGAAAATTAAATATTTCAAACAAGATACTAGTAGAGGAGACGGAGACTCTCCGCGGGATTTAATAAAGTGTTTTGATTTATGCAATATACTTTGTTATTTTGAGCCTGGTCAACGAAGCATGTTGTCCTTGCTTTCGTAAGTATCCGTGTGTTGTGTGTGTCCTCGGTCGGGAAACCGAAACGTTGTTTCGTTAAATGACAATAACCTTGACTTGACTTGACTTGAGAAAAGGCTGGAGGTAGCTACCTGGAGGTAGCTAAGCAATGTCTCCAACCTCAGCAATGGGACGCTCGGCTTGCGATTCACCACGCTCGCCTACAATACCATCCCCATGGGAAGCGTGGAAAGCACACTGCCCCCTGTAACCCCGTATCGTAATTACTTTACCAGACACGGGCTTAGACACACAACCCACTGGAACAAGGCTGAGTAATGATATGAGCCTCGAACAAAATCAATTCTGGAGGAGCCGCAGAATCAAAACGCGCGGTTTCCTTGGCTGCGCAGGTCTGGGGAAGACACTCTCCGTTCCCGCCAAACGTTTGTGATTGAGACAGCTTTCCCGCCCTAAACCCCGGTTTGTCTGGATACCGTGTTGGAAATTATTGACACGTAATTACAAACTGTACCCGGCATCAGGACTGGAGACAGATTTCGATGTTGGGTGAAGGGGAGGAAGAACCACATGTGGATGCGTGAAACCGGGATGGGGGCAGTGGTGAGGTAACGAGCTGGGAGGTTAATGGGTGGAGAAGAGGAATCTAATAGGAGAGAACAGACGGCCTTAGAAGAATGAAAAGGTGGAGGAGGACCAGGGGGTAGTTAGTGGCAGGGGCAGATAAGGTTAGAGAGAGCAATGGGAATGGGGAATGTTGCAGTAGGGGAACATTGCAAGAGTTTCGAAAAATCGATATTCATGCCATCTGGTTGAAGGCGACACAGGCTGGATATAAGCTGTTGCTCCACAAAAAAAAATGAATGTGGCCTCACTCCGACAGTAGAGGAGGCGATGGACAGGCAAGTCAGAATGGGAATGGGAAGAGGAATTTAAGTGGGTGACTACTGGAAGGTCCCGCTTTTTCTGATGGACGGAACGTATGTGCTCGGTGAAGCAAGTTCCCAATCAACGTCGAGTATCACAGATATACAAGAGGCCACACCGGAGCAGCAGGTACAATTAATGACCCAACAGACCCAGAGTTGAAGTGTCACCTCACCTAGGAGGACAGTATGGGGACATGAATATTAGTGAGGAATAATGTGCAGGGGAGGGTGTATCAATTGTTCAGATTGCAATATAAGTGCCAGGAAGGAGATCAGTGCCGACAGTCGCGTAGGAAGAGATCCCTGGAAAGCGCAGACTGGGAGTAGGGGAAGGGAAGATGTGCCTGTTGTTGGGATCACGTTAGTGATTGCGGAATTACAGAGAATTATGTGCTGGAAGCGGTGTCTGGTGAGATGGCTGGTCCCTATCCTTCGTGAGGTGGCGGGAGGTTGGTGTGAGGACAGACTTGTGCGAAATCGAAGAATTTACTTTCAGGACAGCGTTGATGGAGCAGGAAGGGAAGCACCCTTCTCTGAAGAAGGAAAAAACATCTCCGGTATTCTGAAATGAAAGGCCTTAGGCTGTGAACTTAAACGGCGGCGGTGGGAGGAATTGAGAGAAGGGGAAGACATTTTTACCAGTAACAGGATGGGAAGAGGTATATCCCAAGTAGCTGTGTGAGTCGGTGGGTTTATGATGTACGACAGCAGATAAGCTGGCTCGGAAGACAGAGAAAGAGAGATTGAGAAGGGGAGTGAGCTGTTGGTAATGGATCAGGTAAAACAAAATGCGTGGTGGAAATGGGAGCTGGTTGATGAGGTCAACGAGCAGCGTGCAGGAAGCAGCAGCAATGCAGTCGTCAGTGTCGCGCGGGAGATGTCGGGCAGTGACACTGGTGTCGGCTTGGAACACGGACCGTTCCACGTAGCCAACAAAAAAGCAGGAACGACTGGGATCCATGCGAGTGCCCATGGCTACAAGGGTCTACAAAGTGGGGGAGGGGTGGGTGGGCGGGGGATGTGAATATTTTTACAGGCACTGTTCATGTTATCCGTTCAGCGACAATTGCCAGTTCAAGACATTTATTCGAATATAATCTGAGTTGGGTCTGGATGACCACTGTCCTTATTGCCACTGATATCTGCGATTCACGCTTAGAAGTATGGTTTAGCTGACGGACGTGTTTATATTCAGATATGATCGTTATGCTTGCGATTGACAGGATAAGGAGCGACAGTCTCACTGTGAACAATAAACTGATGCAACTGCATGAGCAGCTTAATTCGTGTGAGTAAATGTCACCGGTAGTAGAACTATTGCCGTGTCAGGAGAAGACCCGGTCACATCAGATCCCTCCAAGTGTAAACCCGATACAATGTGATACTTAAAAATAAAACAGCGAGCTTTTCAGTCAACAGTTTGGGCAATTCCCAATATTATTGAGATCAGAATAACAACAAATAATGTTAAATGCGTCTATCTTCCTCTGTCCGTGTGGCCACTCGATGGGGCCATTGTTCAAAAATATCTCTCCCCCAAACTCGATAATATCTAGCTCATAACAACTTTCAGGACAATTCTATCATCGGCAATATTAGCATACTGGTCTGACAGGGATTGTAGATTACATCATTGATGACAGTGGGTTTTTGACGATTGTAGCTGGATGGACTATCAGCAATTTATTTCTTGCAATACAGCGGACACTGGAAATGCAGTGTGTCGCCAGTGTGATCTCCGTTGTCCAGGAATAACCAGTACCTGCTGGAAATAATGTCTGCAGTATGGTTACAGGAACAAGGGAGACTTGTGCGGACCGCTGGTAGTCAATGGAGTCGCGCAGAGGACGATCAGCAGAAACCGGAGATGGGGGAGGGAAAGTCGTGCCTGGTGGTAGAGTGGCTATGGAGATGGTGGAAGATACGGTAAAATATCTTGCATGCGGAGGCTCGTGGTGTGTTACCTGAGGACAAGGAGACCCAATCTTTTTTTATTATTCTGGGTGGGATGGAGTGATGGTACCTGGGGGAAATGCGTCAGAGAATGGTAACGGCAGCTTCGATCGTTGGTGGAAGGGAATCTCCATTGACTGTAAAATGTCTGGATGAAATTCTCATCAATGGAAATGATAGAATGGAATAGCACTTTGGCGAGTGTCCGTTTGGCAGATAGTATCGTCAGGATGATTGTTGGAGTCAGTAGCATGGCTTTGTAAAAGATGTCGGTAGATAATCTCCCCCTGGAGTTGGGAACAGAGAGATCGAGAGACAACATTGGTGTCAGAACGGGTACAATCTGATCTGAGGGCGGTGTGGCAAGTTGTAGGCCGTGTAGATGAGACTGACGAGCTCAGCGTGGCTGCAGGAAGAGGCACCGATTCAGTTGACAATGGACTCGCAGCAGCAATTCAGCCGCCACTGTCGGGGATGAACGGGTTGTTTCGGGAACACGGATGCCCACGCAGGAATATGGCCTTGCAGCTGGACCAACGAATCCGGAGGACAGAGGAATGTACAGTGGAACCGTGGGGCAAAACGCACTACAATCAGTAGAGCAGAGAAGGGAAATGAGCCAGCGAATTCGGGACCAGCATTGCAGCTGCATAAGGGGCTTTTCTATGCAATTTCCGCTTGTGAGGTGTGACAGGAATAAGGATATCGCCCGGCCAAGAGGGACAGAAAGTGCCCGCAATATATAGTGGTATCCGGACGGGCGACGCCGCTATGTCACGATTTTTTCGGAACAATGAGGGCAAGCGGAGATTTTACCACATTCTTTAGCTGCTCCCTGAACTTGGCCTGTGTAACGGCGTAAAGGGCCGTGTTTGTACAACAGCTCAGAAGCTGCAGAATGATGCCCAGCTCTAGAAGGGAATCTGGCGGAAGCAAACGCATGGGAAGATAATACAGCCGATCCCACGCAGAGAACACACTGAAAGGTGCCCACAGCAGGATGAAATTACCCGAGACCATCAGCAATAAAACAAGGGATTTCCTGCGTTTCTCCATCTCCGGGTCTCTGGCGCTCTGTCCGTTACCGGGAACTCTGAGTCTCCCGCGGGCTCTGCTGGTGACTAAGACGTGCCTGACAGTGAGGCCGTTCGTCAGCAGAATCAGCAAAAATGGGAGTACAGGGGTGAGGAAGGAATAAAATAGGTCAATTTGATTCGTGAATTTGGAATAATGATGCCTCTGTTGACAAATGAATGGAGCAATTATCCATGTGTATTCCTCTGACAGTCGAAAATACCAGTAAATATTCTTTAAATTGCTGATCACAGTCACTGTTCCCAAAACCACCGCCGCGGTTTTCCGCGTGCAATATTTCGTTTTCATCTTTTGGCAACAAATGGCGACAAACCGATCAAAGGTGAATGAGACGGTGAACCAGACAGAACAGTCGGTTGCGGTGCAAATCAGAGCAGCGTGGATATTACACCCCTTGGGCATTGAGCGGGTGAAAACGGAGTGCTGCATGTACGTAAGTGGAATCTTGCTCAATATCAGGTCCAGGATAAGAACCAGAAGATCCGCCGCTGCCATGGCAACCAGATAGCACGTGACAACTCTGGAGAGGTCGCACTTTCCCCGAGACAGGATGAATATGGTCACCATGTTCACTGCGAAGCAGAATAAACCATCAGGGTAAGTACAACAGGAAGAGCTCTCTTAAAACGAGTGCAATGTGTGTCAATTATTGGGATGAGTGTGCCTGACGGAATAATGTAATCGTAGCGTTTACCAGTTGGATAAAATTGAACCGGTTTGCAAAGTAGTGTAATCTTAGTGCAATCTGTTCGATGGAATATTAGCAACGAAACGGAAAGCGAAGAACACAGATAACGATGACTGATGATTTTGAAATTCCGTACATGCTGAGGGAAAAAGATCCGAATGATGCTCCGCGGAATCTCAACTGTCGTGAAATAATAATCCTTGACACCCATCATCTCTGGATGAGGCGCAGATTCCCGCCCCTGATCCTTAGCCAGGTTGACTGAATTTGCAGACGGAGTTGTAGTCCAAAGCCTTATTTTTGCACCTCTCTTCCTGTTTGCCAATATTGAGGGAGTATTACCTTGAAATCGTGCCGCGAGTCTCACCAGCTCCTCCTTGTACTTCTGTCTTTACCATCCTATGCCAGTCATTAATGTCTCGAAAATGCCTTTTTTCCCCAGCAACAATGACGTTCATTTGTCACCAGAACAATGGTCTATCATGTTTTCAGGGGGTGTTTTCAGGGGGGAAAAAAGTCATGTTTTCAGAAATATGTTCCTTAGGCATTAGACACGGTCAAATGCAGCTGGCGTGAAAATATATATTAAAGATCATTGCATTTTACAATTTTTGGGTCCCAGTCGGAAAATGCATTTGATGAACACAGTGGGCAGGAGGGTGGCCAGAGCCAGAAGAGGCAACCAGTGATTATGTTCCGGAGACAATGCTTCCTTTGCTTCAGCGGCACCTCGGTCAGCACATGGAAGTTGGAAAGGAACTAACGAATTTATTAACTTTCTAATCCGACCGATGTTGTTGGAGATGACCAGAGAGAAACGGAGGAGGGGTCGTCACACTAACGTCATTCTTTCTGCTGGAAGGCAGATAATTAGACGATTTATCCAACATAATTCTGCGGCAGCCTCACGCTGCCAACTGAAACGATAGCAAAAGAAATGTGGATACAGAGCTGGCGAACGCAAAACGCGCGGAAGCGGAGCCATTAAGATAAATGTTCACAGTTTAGAGAACGTAATGCCGCTGCTGAACGACACACAATGTGGAAACGTGTAGAACGAACGACGTTTTCTAAGGAACTCCCGCAAGCCTATAGGGCGAGATAGGAGCCAAAATGCGAAAGACACCTCGATAATGTGGTCGGCACGGCCGAAGGTCTTGACAGCGGAGGGACCTGGTTAAGTTCACGGGAATCTTGGACTACAGATGACCGATCAGACCGATTAGCCACGGAAAGACTAGGGATTGGTACCCAGTTTATTTGCAACTGACCCTCAAGTGAGGGGGAACAAAATCTTGATTCATCGCAGACATTCTCGCGGCGAGGATAAAGTGAATGGAAAGCGGAGATCCATTTTAATATGCAATGGTTCAACGTCTCGGTGGTAGGCTGCTGTGCTGAGCGACTGTCAGTAAGTTTACTCGTCAGAAATTTAACCATTACATCAGGAGCATTAACTGAGCCAGCCTGACCACGCCACAGGACCATAAGCTACTTAAATCATGATTGACGTGTTTCCCTTCCAAAACTGTCTTCTTACCTTCTCTACATAAACGTTGATGTCTCAGTTAACAACAGCTTAAATTACGCAAATACGGGCACAGGGCCATCAAACGCGCCTCATACGTGAGATCGTTTAATCGCTGGACCATTCTCGTAAACCTGCTCTGTATCAACACCACTGCCAACACATACTCTCTTGAACAGAGATCGTCGGGACAGAAAACCACCAAAGTGCATAGGAAAAAGGTTTGTTTAATTAACACATTGTAGTGCGACTGCATCATTAATTATTAGAATGAGAGGTACACGTGATAAGAAAAGTGCGGTGACGTATTAAAGAGAGACTCACCAGGAAGAGCAATAATGGCGAGGACGGGGAAGAAAACCACTTGAATGGCGACGAGAACATATGTAACTCGAAAATCTACCGGCACCCAATAGTTTGTAGAAATGTATGGAAACATCCAGAAGACACTTCTCCCATTTCCCGTTATATTCCAGGCTGCGCTTCCCGGATTCCGATCCATGACAGAATGAGCCAGTCCGTCCTCACTCTCCCTGACACTGCAGCTCCGCTTATCTGTCCGTGGCAGGGGAAGCTGCTCTCGCTGAAACTGAGGGAACCGAGTGATCGGGGCTCTTATTAAACAGAGAGAAAAATAATCTCCGGTGACGTCAGTAGCCTACCCTGAAAAGACTCTAATTATTTTCCGTAAAGCTACAGGAAGAGTTAACCCTTGGTCTACCAGGTGGCTGAGGAAGAAGTGTGTAGATAAATGCTGCTGTGGCCACATATCCTGAAATTACTAAAATAAATTTTAAAAATATCCCACTGCACTGGTTTAACACAGTTTGAGGTGGAAATAAGTCCAAAATGAGCAAATATATGCATTTTCCTTAAAACACCTGGGTTAGCAAAGCGGTAAATTAGTCAAAAATCACATTTGATCCATCTTGGTTGGTGTAAGATGAATGGAAGAAAACAGCGGGTCTGAAAGAGAGCGGCATTAGTGTGGAAAGTAGAGGTTTTCTGAGACAGAAAAGGACCGTCAGCCATCTGTGCAAATGTGCTCTCATGTTCGACAGGAGTAGCAGGTGGACAAGAAAGGTAGACAAGGGGAGGAAGGGAAGAGTGAGAGTGAAAGAGACAGTCAGAGAGGGAGAGAGAAGGAGGGAGAGAGAGAGAAAGGGTGAAAGAGAGAGAGAGAGAAAGGGTGAGAGAGAGGAGGGACAGAGAAAGACAGAGAGAGATATACAGAGACAATAACGATGGAGTTAACTGTCGGCAACTGGGTTCCTTCCAGCGCAATGCGGATCAGATCACTGAGTGGTCAATAAGTATTCTTTGCGACGGTCTTTCTGTGGTTTCACAAGAGGCTGATTATTATTTTTCATGTCATCCTGATATGCTACTAGATTACCAATCTTCAACATGGGCACTGCGTCTCACTTTCCTGTAAAATCCTGATGCTGTTGAACCAGAAATTAGTAAGAAAAATACAATGTTTTCCTTACGGTCCATAAGCCTCCCCACATCGCATACAAAGCCCAGGCCGCCGACAAACAGAGATTTCCACTGTATGGCCGATGATCATAACCCTCCCCACACCGCATACAAAGCCCAGGCCGCAGACAGACAGAGATTTCCACTGTATGGCCGATGATCATAAGCCTCCCCACACCGCATACAAAGCCCAGGCCACAGACAAACAGAGATTTCCACTGTATGGCCGATGATCATAAGCCTCCCCACACCGCATACAAAGCCCAGGCCGCAGGCAAACAGAGATTTCCACTGTATGGCCGATGATCATAAGCCTCCCCACACCGCATACAAAGCCCAGGCCGCAGGCAAACAGAGATTTCCACTGTATGGCAGATGATGCTGTTCCGCTGTCTGCAATGTGTCGGAGTGATCAGATGCGCTTTAATCCAGGCAGAATCAGCATTTGTCTATAAAGTGACTTTGTATTTGTTGGCAAGCAAACGTGTCGCTGTAACTTTGTACAATTTACCCTCGATTGAAGATCACACAGAAATAAACATCCACCAGTGCTCTAAATGTGTTATTCAGATTATTTTATTATTTGTTTTTTCCTCTTTATTCGGTTCCTTGGAATGTTTCCTCTCACTTGAGCAGTGTCCGCAATCCTATGGCATTTCAACAAAGTCTATGGAAACTAGAATTGTTTTCATTTTCCACAGACATGGTATATTTGTAAGCCTGCAAAGGCTGAACTAAAACTTCTCTTCCTGACTGTTATTTATCTCTGTTGCGTTTGCAATGAATTCCCTTAGAATTCAGCTCAGAGATCTAGAAGCAGCGGAACGGGCACGTTTATTCGAATTGTCGATAGCAATAAATTTGAAAAAGAATGTGTTTCAAGCTGGGAAAATTTTGATTAAAAGTATATATGTTCTATTAAACATATTTCTTTGCCACAAAAAAAAAGTCAGGCAAGCACAGTCGTGTAACGTTCAATAAACCATTGCGGAGTAAGTGCCGAAGAAATATATCATTGCATGCTCCTGTAGGCACCCTTACGTCCAGCCAGTGAGTACAAACGGCAGATGATTATGTAACTTCAGGTTCTTTATATGCTAATCAACTGAACAGCAATCACATTTAGATTTGACGTATCACACAAATTTCTTCGGTGTGTGTGTGCAAAGAATCCCTTTAGTCCTACTACTTTAGTACAGCAGATTACAGGCCCTTCGTTGTGCCGACCCTCAAACCCTGCCTCCCATATAATCCTCCCCCCCCCCACCTTAGATTCCTCCATATACCTGTCTAGTAGTCTCTTAAACTTCACTAGTGTATCTGTCACCACCACTAGCTCAGGCAGTGCATTACACGCACCAACCACTCTGAGTAAAAAAAAACTTTCTATAATATCTCCCTTGAACTTCCCTCTCCTTACCTTAAAGCCATGTCCTCTTGTATTGAGCAGTGGTGCCCAGGGGAAGAGGCGCTGGCTGTCCACTCTGCCTATTCCTCTTAATATCTTGTACACCTCTATCATGTCTCCTCTCATCCTCCTTCTCTCCAAAGAGGAAAGCCTTGGCTCCCTTAATCTCTGATCATAATCCATACTCTCTAAACCAGGCAGCATCCTGGTAAATCTCCTCTGTACCCTTTCCAATGCTTCCACATCCTTCCTATAGTGAGGCGACCAGAACTGGACACAATACTCCACGTGTGGCCTAACCAGAGTTTTATAGAGCTGCATCATTACATCGCCACTCTTAAACCCTATCCCTCGACTTATGAAAGCTAACAACCCATAAGCTTTCTTAAATACCCTACCTACCTGTGAAGCAACTTTCAGGGATCTATTGACATGAAAACAGATCCCTCTGCTCCTCCACACTTACAATAATCCTGCTATTTACTTTGTACTCTGCCTTGGAGTTTTTCCTTCCAAAGTGTAACACCTGACACTTCTCCGGGTTGAACTCCATCTGCCACTTCTTAGCCCACTTCTGCATCCTATCAATGTCTCTCTGCAATCTTCAACAATCCTCTACACGACCAACCTGTGTGTCGTCTGCAAACTTGCCAACCCACCAGCCTGCGCTTTCTCCGGTTTATTCGGTGTGCTACCCCTGCCCAATATAATGATAAAAATTAAGCACAATAAACGTTCTTCCGCAACAACTTCAGTGTTTACTGATATTCTTGCGAAAAAAAAATCAGCATATGATCATGATGTTTAGGAAATCCCATCAATGATGTAAATGCTGAGGTGTTGACTGTTGAGTTTGTTTCTCGCTGAACAAACAGCTTTTATATTTGCCGGCGTGTGAGCGTCATTGATATTATGAATATTGTTTCACATGTCCTTCGTAACCTGTGACAATGCAATACTCCGCCAGATGTAATGTAGTAAATGCTGATTATGATTTATCCACTGCATATGTTTATTGTAGACAGGTAGAGTATTAAACATTGTCTGCGTGGAAGCTAAAGTTGAAATGAGTATCGTGTCTCCACTAAACTGCATTACTGCGATCTTAAATCACTTCGCCTCGTCGCTCGTTCTGTAAAAAAAAACAGAACTATCATTTGATGTGCATTTGATATAATTTCCAATCTAGTGCGCAGTGGATACCTATACTGCATAAAAACCAGACCAGATGCAATTTGACAAGTTCCAATCTTTTAGCATTATGATAACGCTATATGAACTGCACCTTTAAGGGAAAATCTAGTGCACGGTGTAGGCAGTGATCCTGCTTTAGAGATTACCAGTGAAGCTGCAGGACAGTAGCAACTGAAATAATTCTCTACCTGTGTTGCTAGTTCCGCTGTCATTTTGAGCAGCATTGTCATTGCGGTCCACGCAATTAACAACGAAACGAGTAATGTACAGAAAACAGGATTGCACTCTGCTGATCACTTTCATCTGGTGAATCGAAAATCAGCTGGCTGCAAGGTTCACAACAGCAGTGAATAAATTGCTAATTGAATTCTACGCATAGAGGAGGAATTTCAATTATTAGTGTCTTTGGAATGGAGTTCAGCGAGTGACCAGGAATCGCAGTGACATCATCACTGTCGTCAGAGTTAAGACTCCAGACACAACAACATGAGTAGCATGGTCAACGATGGGCGTGAAATAGTAATGACGTCATCCGCGAGGCCAGTATTGAGATCATCATCTCAGTTCAGTCGGCTGAGGTTGAACAGCAGTGACAGTGATGTAATTCAAGCAATGATAACTTCAGTGCGAGCAGCGACCTGTTTGAAAGTGTAGGCCATTTTACTTATTAAAATAAAGAGCCCCTGATCATTCCGACGTTCCATTATTACACTCTGCTTCCCGCAACACACAGGAAATGCTGGTGGAACGCAACAGGCCAGGCAGCTTCAGCAGGAAGAAGTACAGTCGACGTTTCGGGCCGAGACCCTTCGTCAGGACGAACTGAAAGAAAAGATAGTAAGGGATTTAAAAGTGGGAGGGGTAGGGGAAATCCTAAATGATAGAAGACAGGAGGGGGAGGTGCTGGAAAGTTGATTGGCAAAAGGGAGAGGGAAAGGATCATGGGACTGGATCATGGGACGGGAATCCCAGGGAGAAAAAAAGGAGGAGGGAGCACCAGAGGGAGATGGACAACAGGCAAGGCCCGAAACGTCGACTGTACTTCTTCCTATAGATGTTGCCTGGCCTGCTGCGTTCCACCAGCATTTTGTGTGTGTTGTTGTTTGAATTTCCAGCATCTGCAGATTTCCTCGTGTTCGACTCTGCTTCCTGTCCGCTGATCTGTAGTTCCATTCCAGAGAGTGGCTGTTCATGAGGTCCCAGAGATGAGTCTGATTGTGATCGGCGAAGATTTCGGGCAGATTGATCAAGACCGTGTTTCACATCCGTCCCCTTTTCCAGAGAACTCTGTCTTGAATGTTCACTCCTGTTGTAGCAAACATTTCTAATTATTGAAAAATCATTATCAATAATGTGTGTTATTTCATTCTATACAAACATGCGGCGTGTTCCATGCTTCTGCATGTGCTGAAGTAAGAAGGGTTAGCTACATCTATTTCTGACAGTAATTAATCTGATATGTGATGTGAAATAATTACCTTTCTTTTTGTGCATAGCCTGGTTGAAACGACATTTACTTGCAGTATCACAATATGTGAAACGTGTTAAACGTATTTTAGACGCAGAGAATATATGTTAACAATTATATTTACTACATCATTGACAACTTTGGACATCAGAAAAAAAATACATCTGAAGAAAGCTGTAATTGAAGTAAACAGGATATTTGTATTTTTCCCGGTGTGTTCCATTATCTGCACCACTGAAAACAAGCGGCACCGTTTTCATACTTTAAGTTCTTTATCCTCTTCTCCACTGGAAAATGCCCAGATTTTTTTTTTTGCAGATGGACCA
This sequence comes from Hemitrygon akajei, assembly GCF_048418815.1. Classification (NCBI taxonomy): domain Eukaryota; kingdom Metazoa; phylum Chordata; class Chondrichthyes; order Myliobatiformes; family Dasyatidae; genus Hemitrygon; species Hemitrygon akajei. The sequence continues at coordinate 2,698,373 of NW_027331927.1, read as the reverse complement.
AATAAAAGAGTTGTAAAGATCTCCTTTCCTCCGCTAGACTGCAGGTCACATTTGAGCAAACATGGTTAGCAAACCTGCTTAGCCCACTTCCACCCTCCACCCCACCGATCAGGGGTACATGCAGTTATGTGAGTTGGTGGAAGATGGTCGTATGAGCAGCTGGTGTCTATCACAGACCCAGATATGCGACCATCCACTAACGTCGGACAGATAATCTTTGAAGTGTGCTGATTGTTGCTGGGGTAATCGAACACAGGGACGATTTATTGCTGTTTCAGTCAATTGACATTGACGACTAGAATGATATCGCGTTGCAGTTTCTGGAGGAGATTCTGGAGAGGGAACGATCTTTACCAAAGGGACGGGTTACTCTTGAAGCAGAGGAGCCTAATGTGCTGGCGGTCAGGTAGGCTGGAATTTTCTGGGGGGGGTTTAAACAAAATTGCATTCAGTCGGATAAGATGGAACGTAAAAGGCGAGAAAAATAGGAATGGGTGAATACTGGACTGAAGGTGTTCTATTTGAATGCACGTAGTGTACTGGACATGGTTGAAGAACTTCCCGCAGAGTTTCATATGGGAATACGAGTATAGGATGTTGTAAGAATCTTTGAATCGTTACTTATAACTGGGAGAATGTCAATGATATACATTGCAGTAAAAGGCTAGCCAAGAATGTAGAAGGGGCAGTGTTGCTCTGTTGGTTAAATGTGAAATTAAATCATTTAAAAGAGGGGATATGGGGTTGCAAGGTGTTGAATCATTGTGGATAGAACAACGAACTGTGAGGATAAAAACCATTATGTGAGTTATATTTACAGACAACCCAAACCAGAATAAGGATTTGGTCTACACAATATAACATGAGATAGAAAACGCCTGCCGAAAGGGCAGTATGACAATCGTCCTGAGGGTTTAAAATATTGCGCAAGACTGGGAAAATCATGTTGATCCTGGACTCCAAGGGACAGAGTTTCGAGAATTCCTGCGCGATGGCTTTTCAGAGCAGCTCGAGGTTGAGCCCACCGGGAGATACTGTGTAATGAGCCGGAATTGATCAGAGGACTTTGGTGAAAATGATCACGATATGATCGAACTCACTCTCAAAATTGAAAAAAAAAGGATGCATCAAAATTACAGTGGAGTAGAGGGAATTACAAAGCCATTTAAGAGGAGTTCGCCAAAATCGATTTGAAAAGAACACAGGTAGGCATGACAGCAGAACAACACTGGCTGTAGTTTCCGAAAGGAATTTCGAAAGCACACGATATTACTAAATTGGAGATGTGTTATAAAGGAAGATGATACAACCGTGGCACAGAATACTATTCAGCGCCAACATCATAGGCATAGAGAAGGCATGCAATACAATAAGTATTAGCGGAGAGTTAAATGATTGGGAAATTTTATATGCCAGCAGAAGGCAAAATAAAACTCATTGAAAGGTTAAAGAAGGAATGCAATATAATGCTAGCCAATATGATTAAAGAAGACACCAAAAGTTTTTTTGTTCAGATACACAAAGTGTACGAGCGAGGCGAAAGTGGAAAGCGATGATCGAGAGGCAGTAATGGGGGATAATAAAATGGTGGACGCACTGAATAAGCATTTTGCATCAATTTTCAAGTTGAGTCAAGTCGTCACTTTTAACTGTCATTTCGACCAAAACTGCTGCTACAGTAAAAATGAGACAACGTTTTTCAGGACCATGGTGTTACATGACACAGTACAAAAACTAGACTGAACTACGTAAAAAGTAACACAGATAAAAAAAACTACACTAGACTACAGACCTACCCAGGACTGCATAAAGTATACAAAACAGTGCAGGCATTACAATAAATGATAAACAAGACAATAGGGCAGTAAGGCATCAGTCCAGGTTCTGGGTACTGAGGAGTTTGATAGCTTGGGGGAAGAAACTGTTACATAGTCTGGTCGTGAGTGCCCGAAAGCTTCGGTGCCTTTTCCCAGATGGCAGGAGGGAGAAGAGATTGTATAAGGGGTACATGGGGTCCTTCATAATGCTGTTTGCTTTGCGGATGCAGCGTGTTGTGTAAATGTCCGTAATGGCGGGAAGAGAGACCCCGATGATCTTCTCAGCTGACCTCACTATCCGCTGCAGGATCTTGCGATCCGAGATGATGCAATTTCCGAACCAGGCACTGATGCAGCTGCTCAGTATATTCAATACAACCTCTGTAGAATCTGATGAGGTTGTGGGGTGGGAGATGGACTTTCCTCAGCCTTCGCAGAAAGTAGAGACGCTGCTGGGCCTTCTTTGCTATGGAGCTGATGTTGAGGGACCAGCTGGGATTCTCCGCTCCGTGAACACACAGAAATTTGGTGCTCATAACGATCTCTACTGACGAGCCGTCGATGTTCAGCGGGGAGTGGTCGCTCTGTGTCCTCCTGAAGTCAACAACAATCTCTTTTGTTTTGTTCACATTCAGAGACAGGTTGTTGTCTCTGCACCAGTCCGTTAGCCGCAGCACCTCCTCTCTGTAAGCTGACTCGTCGTTCATGCTGATGAGACACACCACGGTCGTGTCATCGGCGAACTTGATTATGTAATTCGAGCTGTGTGTTGCAGCACAGTCGTGGGTCAGGAGAGTGAACAGCAGTGGACTGAGCACAGCCCTGGCGGGGGGCGTGCTCAGTGTGATGGTTTTGGGGATGCTGCTACCGTTCAGGACTGACTGAGGTCACCCATTCAGGAATTCTAGGATTCTGTTGCAGAGGGAGGTGTCTGAGGAATTGAATGAATGTCGGATTTTTTACTGCATTCGTAGATAAAGGTTGGGAGGCTGCTATTTATATCAATGAGAGGAGACTTTATCCGCTTGTTTACATAAATGAGTTGAGGCGGTTGCTATTCATACGTAACATGACGAGACATCTTGACAGCAATGTGGACAATATGTTTGCTGTTGTAAGGGAAACTCAAACAGGTGAAGATAGACGAGATTATTTTTACGAGGGGGAATAGTGTGTCTTTGGAATTCTCTTCCTCAAAGGAAAAAAAGAAAAAGCAGGAGTTTTTTTTAATGTTTAATTCCGCAGAACACAGTCAGTTTCTTGACAATCAATGGAGTGACGTGTTGCAGGCTGTGCAGGCTTGGACCGCTGAAAGCAGAGTTCAGTTGAGGTCAGAGGATCAGAGAATGGTGGAACAGAACAGAGACCGAATGTCCTGCTACTAATCCAATATGCCAGCAGCAGCCTCCGCCAAATAAGAGTCCCAGTGAAATTAATGTTCAGAGTTCTTCCATCCGTCACTGATAAAAAAACGTTTGATGTAGGTGTAAATTAAATGCGATGTCAGGCAAATTGTCAATACTCACAGCATCCTTTCCTCCCACTATCATTCTGTTACATTTGCTCCTGAGGCCACTGTCCCTACCCTGAGAGGCGGTGACCACAGAGCGATAAAAAAAAATGTGCAACTCTTCTTGCAGCTCTGGTGGGCTGTTACCCTGGAAACGGAGGAAGAAGCTCACCAAAAATAACCGAAAAGGGAATTAACAAACTTAACATCGTATGCTGTGAGTTTCATTATGACAAAGGTTAACACGGCAGCCATTTTGGAATGAAGAATCTAAAACTGTAAAGTCTGCCTTTAACGTTCTGTATTCACTTAATTCTCTAGTAGCTCTGGCTAACAAAAATGATCAATAGTTAGCGATCAATAATATATTAACCTCTGCCAGAAATATACCCAGTGAAAGCCTCAATCACCATCGGTTGCAACAGACTCCACAGATGGACGACTCTTTGGCTGAAGAAGTTTCTCTCATCTCAGTTTTAAAGGGAAGCTTGCTTATTCCGAGGCTGTCCTCTCAGACCCCAGACTCTCCGTCTGATGGAAATATCCTTCCCATGTCCACTATATCCTGGCTGTTCAGCACTCTGTCGTTTTAAATATGATCCCGTCCTCCTCTATACTTCTGAACTCCATAGAGTAAAGGCCCAGAGTCATCAAATGCTTGTCATACATAAACCCTCTCATTCCTGAGATCACTCTTGTGAACCACGTGGGCAACAGTTCTACTGAACACATTTCCAGGAATTACAGGGAATGTGGTGCCAGGATAATTTACAGGGGAAAAGTTGCGGTTTCTTCACTGTTCCACTAAGTATCACCAAACATGCGCTTGTGCATACGTCCATTTCCAAAGGAACAAGCTTAGTGATTTGGGTTCACAATCGTTCATCAGAATGGCTTCAACTATTTTCCATTTTTGGTGCAGGTTTCCAGCATCCTGAGATTCTGCCGAATTTCCACCGATTGACAGACAGATGACAGGGGCGGGGGGCGGGGAGGAATTTCCAAACACAGATTGAACACCAAACTTACGGGTCTATTTCCACTGTTGCAAACACGGAACAGTCCATTCCCACAGCTTCTAACTGTAAGGGATGGGATGGTAACATATCCTCTCCTCAGAAAAGTAGTCATTACTTCTAAAGGAACTCCAGAAACAAACATCTGAACCCAGAACAGAAATACTCGTTCAACAGCTCATAAACCTGGGCAGGTTGATCCATTGAAGTTGGATCTAAAACTTTGTTATCTGAGGACCCAACCTCACCGGGTCACACTGCTGAATCTGACACTCACCGACCCCCGAATCCTCAGACATCGTCCCCACATCTCACAGCGAGTGGTGTAATCAGAAATCTCCCCACAACCAATGCCCAGCACCCCAAGCCTTTTGATTCACTGTGAAAGGAGGAACATCCAGCCCCCATCTGTGGAAGTGCTGACCTGGGCCAAATCCCAGATACTGACAGGTCTAAATGCCCAGTGTTTCCCAGGATTACAGCTCACTCAGCCCAGGAGTCCTTGCCGCCAGTAATGTGCTGCAGTGTCTCGGCCATTCAGAGTTCAAACACAAACACTCCGACATTAAACTGTGGCAGAACGGGAACCTGGTGATCCTCTGACTGGGCCAGAGAGCGGGCTGGAAAACCTGGGCGCGGGGCACCAGCAGGCGGGTATAATGTTTCACATTGTCTCCACCAGCTAAACTGAACACATTTTATCATTATCCTATTGTTGAATGAGATCTTGCCCGGCACAATTGTCCGTCACATTTCCTGTGGGCTAACAGGAAGAAAACTCGTTTAATATAAAATTGAAAGTAAAGTGCTGGAAACTCTGTACATCAGATTGGATGTGTGTAAAGAGAAACTGTATCAGAACTGGGACTGTCCAAGATGCTGCCCGATCAGCTGAACGTTTCCAGCATTTTCTCTTTTTTTTTACTTTAAAGGATGCGCAACTATTAACTGATAACAAGTTATTTATAACGGCCTGAACAACGTAGCGCAAATGTAATACATTAGATTTCTCTTCAATCCAATACAGGGATAACGCAGTCAATGCACACAACAACCTCCCCACCCCACTATCAATCTGCTGTCTCTGCTTCCAAGCCTCCTTCCGACAAAGACTAACACGGCGGACATTTGGCAACGTTGAAGCTAAAGTCGTAATGGCTGTCTTTACCCTACCTGGTGCTGTATTCAATAAATCTTCTCCTAGTTCCAGGTAACAAACACAGATTTCAGAAATAACTGAGTGAGGCAAAATACGTCACAACGAAGACAACGGTAGAAGAGAGGCTGTTGATTGATAATCATTGGTGGGATACCGGCTTGACAGAGCTTGGACAAGATGGTTGATATATATTCACATTTCTCCGGCCTCGCTGGACAGGAACACTGAAACATCAGTGAGAAACTGCAGGAGGCCATTCAGCCCCTCTAACCAACAGCAAGGTGGCGGCTGCTCTCCCATCTCAGCCACATGTTTCTGTCCAATCCTCATTTCCTCCATCCCTTCGGTCTCCACACATCTGGCGGCCACAGTTTTATGTGAGGACGATCACCGAGGCCTCACCGCCCTCTGTGGAGGGAATTTTCAGACATTCACCACCCTCGGAGTGGAGACATTTCCCCTCATCTCAGTCCGGGACATTCCACCCCCTTTTTCAGAGACTGGGATCCCTGGTTCAACCGGTAATGATGTTGTGCATTTCAATGTGTTCACCTCTCAGTCCTCGATTCTCTAAATGAAAGGGTTATCACATTTGATCTTTCTTCATATGATGACCCCACCAGTCCAAGGATCAGTCTGGTGAATCTTCATTGCACTCTCTATAACAAATACTCTCTAACCTATTTGTTAATCCTCTATGGAATTAATTTCCATCTTCTGCAGCCCCGTGTTGCCCCAACCACTCTACGCCCACCTCTCTCTCTATTTCCACCTTCCCACCTTCCCCCTTCACCTGGATCCACCTCTCAGGCCCCAGCTCCTGCCGTGTCCCCACCCCTCACCTCTATTCCCTGACTATTTCCCGTCCACTCTCAGTCCAGAGGGAGGGTCTCGGCCTGAAATGTTGACGGTCCATTTCCCTCCACAGATGCTGCCTGACCCATTGAGTTCCTCCGGTAGTTTCTTCTTTGTTCTATATAAACCTTGTGTTATTATGGGGAGCAGCATTTTACACCATATTCCAGGTACAATCTCAAGAAAGTACAAATAATTGTCACTTTGCCCGAACCATTGGTCCCGCTTGCAGATCAATTCAATTCAATTCCTCTGTTGACTGTTGGGGGCTGGGGAGCTGGGAGGGGGTCTTTGGCACGTGCTTAGTAGTTCAGGCGTTAAACCGAAAAAGCTCGAGCACAGAAGTGCGTGTGTGACGTAAGGCACGGTGCTCGTGACAGCAGAAGCAGATACTGGGAGATCATGCGTGACGTCTGGCGCGTGGGGGCTGCTCTATGACGTCACGTGAGGGGGAGAGCTTCTATTTAAAAACTCCTTTCATTTCATACGATTTGGAATAGCATAATTTAATTAGGGTTTCATGTCTGAATCCCCTGTTGTGCGATGTTAAGTCCTTTCTATGTGTCTGGCTATTCGTGGAGCGTGGGCAGCGTGGTGTTTGTCTCGAGTTGAGTCACAAATCCACAACTGATTCTGGGCAACACACAAAGTTTTGGAGGAACACAGCGGTCCTGCTGAAGGGTCTCCGCCCGAAACTTCCACTGTATATCTTCCGTAGATGCTGCCCGGCCTGCTGAGTTCCTCCAGCATTTGTGTGCGTTCCTTGGATTTCCAGCATCTGCAGATTTTCTCTTGTGTGTGAAATGTTTCAGGGGAGGACTTTCGGGACTGATCCGGTTTGGGATGGCTTCAGTCAGTGCAGTATCTTGGTGTCTAGTATTCTAATAAACAACTGCTTTTTTCTTTTTTTTAAAAAAAAATTAATACGAATCAGAATTTCCACCGGGGTCTGCACGGTGTATTAGTCAACGGAAGTCCTCTATTCCCTGCAGTCTTTATCTCCTGGTAAACTCAACACACTGACAGTGCGGAGCACAGATACCCCTTCCTCTCAAAGTCAGTGAAACATTCTGACAACTGATCGCTGACAGGAATTATATTTGTTGGTCATTAAATTTCGCTCGGACATGGAATTGATATGGTGTTCGGGGTGTCCCAGTCAAAGAGCCGGACAGCCGACCTCTCTGCGCTGTGGGAACATCGAGCCATTGGTGGCGCCGTTGGACCCTCGGAGATGCGCAGGCGCGCTGCCGACACCAAGTATTCCCCCCTGTTGTGCCGTCCGGGCGGCGCTGAGGAAGGAGCTATTACCGGGTTTGTGTAAATCGGGGGCCGATTGCGGTGTGATGGGCCGGGACTGAGCTCTGCCGGACGGCTGGAGGTTCTGAGATTTCCTGTCCCGCTGCCCCGGTTTTAGCTTTGCGATGGAGACCGGGCTGTGGGATCAGTTAGTTGTGGATCCCCAAGGGGTTTGGGGTAAAGGGGATCTGTCTGTGTGTGGGTAGAGGTTATTGGTGGACGTGTGTGTGTGGGGTGAGTAGTTGGAATGGTGTGTGGTCGTAGGCGGGTTGGGGTCTGTTGGGTGAAGGTGGGATGACAGGAAATTTCGTGACAAACTAAGTTGTAAACAAGGGAGGATCTGGTGAATTGGGTCAGCCCGCTCAGCTCGCGGGTCCTTCCAGGAAACATCAATCCTCTCTTCATATTAATTACAGGTACCGTCCAACCTTGCTGTCATGATTGTGTTTGTTACAGAGCACCAGAGTCTGGGAACAGATCCAGGAAACATCAATCCTCTCTTCATATTAATTACAGGCACCGTCCAACCTTGCTGTTAAGATTGTGTTTGTTACAGAGCCCCAGAGTCTGGGAACAGATTCAGGAAACATCAATCCTCCCTTTATATTAATTACAGGAACTGTCCAACCTTGCTGTTAAGATTGTGTTTGTTACAGAGACCCAGAGTCTGGGAACAGCTGGCACCGTCATGAACAGCGAGTGCAGATTGGAAATGGGGTCACAGACCTCTGCATAAGAGAAGGACAGCCTTCTGTGAGATATCAATGTCCTTAGAGTGGATTCAGATCTGGTGGCATATCGGGAGTCTGAAAGGGAAAGGGAGTAGGCAAGGAGCTAAAGAGAGAGTTTTAATAGGGGAACATGTTCTGGGGTAAAGGGGTACAGAAGCTGTCTGATAGATTGTTTTAATTCCTTTTTATAATCTCACAGACGGTGACTGAGGAAGAAGCTTGTTGACGGAGGATACCCGGAGGTGAGCAGGTCAGACACGGTATCAGAAATTGAATTGAATGGAGTTCATTTCTTACATCCTTCACATACATGAGGAGTGAAAATCATCTAAATGTGAATTGTGCAATTATAGTAATTTATAATAGTTTAAAACAAATATAATAGTCAATGTAATCTAGAGTGTTCTCAAATCAGCGTGAGTTCATCAGTCTGATGTCCCAGTGGATGAAACTGTCCCAGAGCCTGCCGGTCCTCGCTTTTATGCTTCCCGGATGTAGCAGCTGGAATAGAGTGACAATGATTTGATTTCCTGTCTCACGGGTTTAGGCAGTCGACTCAAGTGAGGAGTTGGTCTGCAGCAACACACACAAAATGCTAGTAGAACGCAGGCAGCATCGATGGGAAGAAGTACAGTCGACGTTTCGGGCTTCGTCAGGTTCAGCATGGTAATATTCTGTGGAACGGTATATCACGCCGGATCCAGGCAGAGCTGGCTAACTAGATGAACAGTTGTCTTGATGGTAGGAAGCAGAGAGTGATGGTGGGAGGCTGTTTATTGGACTCGAGGCCCGTATCTAGTGGTATTCCCCGGGGTTACACTCATTGATCTCGTTATTTATTGCTATTTAATTATATTTGCATTGTTGCAGTTTGTTGTCTTCTAAGCTCTACTTGATCTTTCATTGATCCTTGTACAGTTACTATTCTATAGATCTGCTGAGAAGAATTTCAGGGTTGTATGTGGTGAAATGTATGTACTCTGAAAATGAAATTTACTTTGAACTTTGAACACTGCAACTTGTCATCTCTACCAATAATTTGGTTGAGAGTGTACAGGCAATGGATAGTGAATTTGCAGCAAGTATATTTAAACAATTACTGTTTTTGAAAGATAGTCAGTATAAACACTCCCCTCCATTTCTCGCTCCTCACTCGACCACACCCTCCTCTTAATGTCTTCCCTCTCTGCCCCGTCTTCTCTCTCAACCCCGCAATGGGCAGACGTTCAGGGTGAAAGAAACATAGAAAACCTACAGCTCAATGCTGGCCCTTCGGCACGCAAATATGTGCCGAACATGTCCCTACCTTAAAAATTACTAGGCTTACCTATAGCACACTATTTTCCAAAGCTCCATGTATCTATTCAAAAGTCTCTGAAAAGACCCTATCGTATCTGCTGCCACCACCGTTGTCGGCAGCCCATTCCATGCACTCACCACTCTCTGAGTAAAAAACATAACCCTGACACCTCCTCTGTACCTACTACACAACACCTGAAATCCGTGTCCTCTTGTGGCAACCATTTCCGCCCTGGGAAAATCCCTCTGACTATCCACACGATCAATGCCTCTCAACATCTCTTTCAGGTCACCTCTCATACCTCCATCGCTCCAAGGAGTAAAGGCCGAGTTCACTCAACCTATTCGCATAAGGCATGCACCCTAATCCAGGCAACATCCTTGTAAATCTCCCTTGCACCCTTTCTATGGCTTCCACATCCTTCCTGTAGTGAGGTGACCAGAACTGAGCACTGTACTCCAAGTGGGGTCTGACCAGGGTCCTATATAGCTGAAACATTACCTCTCGGCGCCTAAATTCAATTCCAGTATTAATGAAGGCCAATACACCTTACGCCTTCTTAACCACAGAGTCAACCTGCGCAGCTGTTTTGAGTGTCCTATGGACTCGGACTCTAAGATCCCTCTGATTCTCCGCACTGCCAAGATTCTGACAATTAATACTATACTCAGTCATTTTATTTGACCTACCAAAATGAACCACGTCGCACTTATCTGGGTTGAACTCCATCTGCCACTTCTCAACCCAGTTTTGCATCCTATCATCGTCCCGCTGTATCCTCTGACAGCCCTCCACACCATCCACAACACCCCCAACCTTTGTGTCATCAGCAAGTTTACTAACCCATCCCTCCACTTTCTCATTCAGGTCATTTACAAAAATCACGAAGGTTAAGGGCCCCAGAACAGATCCCTGAGGCACTCCGGTGCTGACCGTCCTCCATGCAGAATATGACCAGTCTACAACCACTCTTTGCCTTCGGTGGGCAGGCCACGTCTGGATCCACAAAGCAATGTCCCCGTGGATCCCATTCCTCCTTACTTTCTCAATAGGCCTTACATGGGTTACCTTATCAAATGCCTTGCTAAAATCCATATATACTACATCTACTGCTGTTCCTTCATCAACGTGTTTATTCACATCCTCAGAAAATTCAATCAGGCTAGTAAGGCACGACCTGCCCTTGACAAAGCCATGCTGACTATTAGTAATCATATTATACCTCTCCAAATGTTCATAAATCGTGCCCCCCCCAGGATCTTCTCCATCAATTTATCAAATAATGAGGTAAGACTCAATGGTCTATAATTTCCTGGGCTATCTCTACTCCCTTTCTTGAATAAAGGAACAACACCCGCAACTCTCCAATCATCTGGAACCTCTTCCGTCTCCATGGATGATGCAAAGATCATCGCCAGAGGCTCAGTAATCTCTCCCCTCACCTCCCACAGAAGACTGGGGTACACCTCATCCGGTCCCAGGAACGTATCCAACTCGATGCTTTCCAAAAGCTGCAGCACATCCTCTTTCTTAATATCTACATGCTCAAGTTTTTCAGTCTGCTGCAAGTTATCACTACAAACACCATGATCCTTTCCCTTAGTGAATACTGTAGTAAAGTATTCATTAAGGACCTCTGCTATTTCCTTCGGTTCCATACATACTTCCCCACTGTCACACTTGATATTTCAGAGTGGAAGGTGAAATATTCTTGGGGAATCTGAAGGGGAATTCTTCACTCAGAAGTTCGTGAGAGTGTGGAATGAGCTGCCAGTGGAAGTGGTAGATGTGGGTTCGATTGAGACACTGAAGAGAAATTTGGGTAAAGACATGGATGGGAGGTTTATGCAGGTAGTTGGCAGTAAAAACAAAAACTGGTCGGTATTGACCAGAAGGGCCGAAAGGCCTGTTTCCGTGTTGCTGGGCTCTGTGGCTCTAATAATATTCTGATTTGTAATTTCCACAGTCAGTGCTTTGCTGCTAATGACCGAACCCGGTAATTTACAGAATGGGTGAAGAGGTTGCCCAGTGACTCTTCCTGTGCTCAGTGTTACTGGGACGTCCCATCACTGAGCAGATATAGTCTTCTCCATTCTCTTTCACTAAGTCTGTCACTCAACACGTTCCATGTTTACAGGAAATCACAGAACTCACAGAGAAGGAAACCGCGACAGAGGATTCCCCGCACTTCCTCAGACCTGGTGATGGGGAAAGGCTCCCAGTCCCAGGGAGTGATGTGGGAATCCTTTGTGGAAATGAGCAATAAGTTAGCAAAGTTGGACAAAATGCTGAAAGTAGTTCTGAAGTTCGGTACGGTAAAGCAACACACAGAATTGGAAATCACATTGAAACATCTTTGGCGTAAGAAAGTACGTCAACAAAGTTCGGCCCATAATGTTGTGCTGAACCAAAGAAATTAGCAACCAAATGGCCACTAAACTGATTCTTTGTGCCAGCATCATATCCAGCTCTCTCCATTTTCCTCACATTTATGCGCCTGTCTTTCTTTCTTTAAATATTTTTATTAATTTTAAACAAATAAATGAAACATGAATACAGAGAGTCTAAGAGTACATAATTAGTAGGTTGAAATACAAATACAAATAGATAATAATCCATATATAATAACCTCCCAAACTCATAGTAATTACGACAAATGGAGTAAATAAGAAAAAAAAAACAAAAAATGAAGAAACCTAACCAACATGGGCCATTGCATTATGTCAAATATACACAGTAGCGTCAATAACTCCGCACCTCAACCCAAATAATTAAGGATATTAAAAGTAAGGTTCAGGGAAAGTCAGTTTAGCTCAAATGAAAATGTTGAATAAATGGTCTCCAAGTTTCTTCAAATTTAACTGAAGGGTCAAAGATAACACTTCTAATTTTTTCTAAGCTCAAACAAGAGATAGTTTGAGAAAACCACTGAAATATAGTTGGAGAATTAATTTCTTTCCGGTTCAATAGGATAGATCTTCTAGCCATTAATGTGACAAATGCAATCATCCGCCAGGCTGAGGGTGATAAACAACTATTATCCACCACTGGTAAACCGAAAATTGCAGTATTAGGGTGCAATTTGATCCTCAGAACTGTTGAAATAATACCAAAAATATCTTTCCAATAATTTTGCAAGCAAGGGCAAGACCAAAACATGTGGGTCAATGAAGCAACATCAGAATGGTATCTGTCACAGGTTGGATTAACACAAGAATAAAATCGAGCAAGTTTATCCTTGGACATGTGAGCCCTATGTACAACCTTAAGTTGTATTAGGGCATGTTTAGCACAAATAGAGGAAGAATTGACTAATTGTAAAAATTTCTCCCACTGCTGAGTGGGTATCAGACAATGAAGTTCTTTTTCCCATTGCTTCTTATTTTTTTTCGGATACTTCTGGCTGTATTTTCATGATCATATTATAAATGGTGGCTACTAAATCCTTCTCACAAGGATTCAGTGCTAAAAAAAAGTGTTTAAGGTAAATTATATTTATTAGATAGCTGTTCAAAGGACATAAAACTATTATCTAAAAATAGATCACGAAAACGTGTTATACCTTTTATTTTCCATAATACAAAGGCTTGATCCATAGAAGAGGGCCAAAAAAAAAGTTAGATATAATAGGGCTTGATAGGACAAACTTATTCAAGCTAAAAAATTTACGAAATTGGAACCATATTCGCAATGTATGTTTAACTATAGGATTAGTTATTTGTTTATTCAATTTAGATAAAGTAAAGGGAAGTAAATATCCTAAAATTGAAAACAATGAAAAGTCTTGTACAGATTTGCTTCCAAATTTACCCATTGTGGGCAAGATGCTATAATCGATTGTTGTGTCCAAAATATTAAATATCGAATATTATCTGCCTAATAGTAAAATCTTAGGTTTGGCAAAGCCAAACCACCCTCCTTCTTAGGCTTCTGTAAATATTTTTTTCTTAGTCTACGATTTTTATTCTGCCACACATACGAGGATATTTTGGAGTCAATAACATCAGAAAAGATTTAGGAAAAAAATTGGTAATGGTTGGAATAAATATAAAACATTGGGTAATACTATCATCTTAATACCATTAATTCGACCAACCAATGACAAAGATAATGGGGACCACCTACTAACAAGTTGCCTAATTTGGTCAATTAAAGGTAAAAAATTAACTTTAAATAAATCCTTATGTTTCTTGGTAATTATAATGCCTGTTATGAAGGATGAACAGTTCTGATGGGCAGAAGGGTGCAGAGTTGAACATGTCCCCCACCCCCACCCCCGGGAGAATCACAAACCGTTACTGTTGCTATGCTGCTCATGAGAGAGAGAGTTGGAAAATAAAACATGCAAGAACATCTGCTACAGATAAGGGAGAGATAAGAGAGGGGAGAGAGACTTATTGATTCACCGTATTATGACTTCTGAGAGGGTTATTTATCATTCTGTTCATAAACATTCCTCAGTGGACAGCCAGAGTGGGCTAGTTTTATGGACACGGCCGTTCAAAATTGATTGACAACTGAGACCCCGTAAGTAGGGATAAAAGTCAGGTCTGGAGAGACATCCTTCAGACACACCAGGAGACACACTAGTGGACACTGTTTGAGTGTTGGAACCGACGGGAAGGTGTGGGGCATCGGAGACTGAACCAGGAGCTCGGTCAGTTAAACTCACAGTGTTATAGCAGGGCGGGTGGGGACTTGTGTGTGTGTCCACTCATGCCAGAGTGATGAGTCCACCACAGAAGAACGGTCTAGCTGAATGACAGAGGGGTCATAACTGAATGGCCACAACGATATGACGGATCAAGAACGCAAAGGAAGGTTTGCCTGACTGTAGCTGGTACATCTCGCTCGCTCACTCTCTCTACTCTCCAACGATTACAATACAACAACCATATCTACCTCAGCACGTATGAACTGAACTGAACTTTATACTTTTCGATGTCAAATCATTATCCCCTAGACATCGATAGAGCTTGTTTATTATTGCTTATTATTATTCCGACATTTTTAGGTTTATTATTGCTAATGTGTATTATCTATATATTTGCATTATTGGTATTGATTTGCTTATTTTACTAATAAACACTTTTGAATATAGTACCACCAGACTCCAACGGATTCTTCTTTCTCTGCTGGTCAGACACCCAGTTACGGGGTATGTAACATAGCCAAACAAGTAAAATGATCTGTAACAACTTTAAATGGTAAATGTTTATAAATTGGAACTTGCATATTTAATGGCAATAATTCACTCTTATTAAAATTCAGTTTGTAACCAGAAAAACAACTAAACTGAGCAAGCAAGGACGAAATAGCCGCAATGGATCTCTCAGGGTCGGATATGTATAGTAACAAATCATCAGCATATAATGATAACTTATACGTCCCTTCCCCACGAGTAATAAACAAAATATTAGGTGATTCACGAATGGCTATATCTAAAGGTCCCAAAACAATGTCAAATAGTAAAGGACAAAGGACAGCCTTGCCTTGTACCACGGAATAACTGAAAAAAAGGTGGTCTTTGATTTTGGTAAAGACCGAAGCCAAGGGTTTATAGTATATTATTTTAATCCATGATATAAATTTCGAACTAAAATTAAAATGCTGCAACGTATTAAATAAATATGGCCATTCAACTCTATCAAACGCTTTTTCAGCATCTAAGGAAATAACACATTCTGGTATTTTGGATGAAAAATTTTAAATAATATTAATTAATTTTCAGATATTAAAAGATGAATAAAGGTTTTTAATAAATCCAGTCTGATCTTCAGGGATAATTCGAGGTAATATGTTTTATAATCTAGTGGCCAAAACTTTGCTAAAAATCATAGAGTCCGTATTCAGCAAGGATATGGGCCGATAGGATACACGTTCAGTGGGGTCTTTATCTTTTTTAAGAATTAAAGAGATAGAGGCATCATAAAAAGAGTGTGGCAATTTACATAAAATTAACACATCTTTAAAAAAATTTACAAAGCCAAGGGGAGAGTATAGAAAAAAGGATTTTAAAAAATTCTGCAATATAACCATCCGGACCAGGGGCTTTACATGAATTCATTGAAAAAATCGCCTCTTTTATTTCGATTTCCGTGATAGGTATATCTAGAAATACATTATATTCTGTTGTTAATTTGGGGATATTCAATTTTCTTAAAAATTCATCCAGTATAGAAGAATCCTCAACAAATTCTGATTGATATAAAGAATTGTAAAAATCTTGAAAGGCTTTATTTATCTCTTTATGATCAATCGTCAATGTGCCATCTCGTTTACGAATCTTAGTAATTTGTCGTTTAACCGAAGCAGTTTTCAATTGATTAGCCAATAGTTTGCCAGATTTATCTCCATGTACATAGAACTGGGTTCTATATTTAATTAACTGATTTTCAATCGAAGATTATAATAACAAACTATGCTCCATCTGAAGTTCAACTCTTTCTTTATAAAGATCGTTGCTGGGGGTCACTGAATAAATCTTATCAATTGCTTTAATTTTATCAACCAATGTAGATATTTCAAAATTAGTTCGTTTCCTAACTCCAGCAGAGTATGGAATGATCTGTCCACGAATAAATGCTTTAAAAGTGTCCCATAAAGATCCACTAGAGATCTCTGCAGTACAATCTGTTGAGAAACACAAATCAATTTGTTGTTTAATAAAATTAAGGAAGTCTGAGTCCTGCAATAAAGGAGTTGAACATCCAAGATTTAGCGTTAGAAGATAAATCCATTCCCTTAAAAGATAGCTTCAAAGGGGCATGGTCAGAACTGGTAATATAATCATATTTACAATCAATAACATCGGTACGTAAACGATGATCAATAAAGAAGTAGTCAATTCTTGAATAATTATGACAAACATGAGAAAAGTATGAAAATTCTTTGTCATTGGGGTGTAAAAAACGCCAAATTTCGGAAATTGCAGAATCAATCATAAAGCAATTAATAAGAGAGGCCGATTTATTCGGAAGAGCTTGGGTGGGCTTAGATCTATCTATCGAAGGGTTTAAGCAGCAGTTAAAATCCCCACCCATCATTAGCATGTACTGATTCAAATTAGGAAAGGATGTAAATAGACACTTAAAAATTCAGGACAATCAGTGTTTGGAGCATAAACATCAACTAAAACAACTTTTTGATTAAAAAGTAAACCAGTAATAAGTAAAAATCTACCTTGTGGGTCCGAAATTGTTTCATAGTGTATAAAGGAGGTTGAAGAATCTATAAAAATGGAAACGCCTCTTACTTTGGCTTGGGAATTCGAGTGATACTGTTTGCCCTTCCAAAACCTGAAAAAAAGTTCACGATCCACCTTCCTCACATGAGTCTCTTGTACAAAGACAATATTAGCATTCATTCTGTGGAATACTTTGAATATTTTTTTCCGTTTGACGGATGATTTAAAATATTAGTATTCCAAGAAACAAAATTAATAATCTTATCCATATTGCCAATATTTATTACAATTAACACATAAGGTTAAAAAAAAAAGATGAACTCATGAATCCGGAAGAGGGAAGTAAGTTCAAGGAGGAACCGGAAGTTCTGATACTGCAACCATTTTTGTAGTTTCGAGTCAGCCCATGAAGTACAACTAAGCGTGAAGCAAGCTAAATGAAAAATCTCCCTCCCTCCACCCTCAAAACCCCAGGGGAATAAAGCCAAAAAGAGGCAATATAATACTAAATTTATCCCCATGTCTGAAGACGGCGACTCAAACACAAAAGTTTAAAAAAATACAAACCACCCATATTTTAAGAAAGGGTTAGTATAACAAAGATTAAACTATAAAATTATTATTATATATATAAAAAATATTTAAAAAAAGAAAAAAATTAAAACGTTAAAATCCATAAATGAATAATTGTGTTTTAGTGTTTTAAAAGAAAGTCCTTAAACTCATTCAGACACATCAGAACGCATGTGACGTATCCCAGCACTAAGGTCTTTGAGGAAAAGAAACGACATCTTAGAAAAGTTTTTTATTATAAAAAAACCTTAATATTTTAACGTAAAAAGTATAAAAAGTGTATATAAACTTAAAATAAAAACCTAATGAATTACTTTCAGAACTAACAGAATAATAATATTAAAAGAACGAACTCAGGATAAACCAAAAAAACTGACCTTTACCGTTGGTAAGAAATACACTGTTAACCATCACGTAGAAAATCATCAAATTATAAAAGATCCGGATCTATAGACTAATTATTACATTAGTCAACCCGTAGTAAAAAAAAAGTACTATACTTCAAGGAAACTTTGAGCATCCGCTGGAGATTTGATCAGCCGATCGGTCCCATCTTTGAGAGTAACTCTCAATTGTGCTGGAAATAACAGCGTTTGCTTGTAGCCGTCCTGATGAATTTCCGACATAACCGATTTAAAAGCCATTCTTGCCTTTAAAACTTCGGGACTATAGTCTTCCGGAATACGAAATTTGTAATCATTAAAACTGATCATACCCTTTTTCCGGGCTGCCCGAATCAAACGTTCTTTGGTATGAGGGTAATGAATCCGGAGTATCACTGGTCGTGGTTTCGTACCTGAAGCTGGTTGAAAACGGGAAATGCGATGTGCACGTTCGATTATTGGAGGGGTTTCCAGTACTTCTGAGCCGAAGACGTCCATTAAAAATTTAGAGAAAAATACAGTGAGATCACCGTTCTCAAAATTTTCCGGAAGCCCAATTATCCGGAGATTTTGTCTGCGAGAGCGGTTTTCAAGATCAGTGATTTTAGATTTATAACGATCCAGCAGTTGGGAAGCCGAAGCTTGCTGTTGTTGCAAAGTTTCAATTTTGCGATCTCTCTGGCGAGCGGCATCTTCAGGAACTAAAATTCTTGCTTCTTGTTGCTGTGAATCCAGTGTAAGTGATTGAAGTTTTCCATCGACTGTCTTTAAAATTTCATCGAACGTAGAAAGCTTTGAGGTTAATTTATTCTCCAGTTTTTCAAGTCTCTCGTCCATAAGTTCCGCAATTGCTTCCAGAGTTAACGGTTCTTTCGTCTGTTTCGATTCCTTTTGTTTAGACATTTCAACGGGTTGAAAATGATTCAAACAGTTGAAAAAGATTTCATAAGTATGAACCCCTTTAGAATAGGTATAAACAGGTCAATTAGGGGGTGCTTGTAGGTAGAAAAAAAATAAAAGGATTGGAGCGAAGCCTAAAACGGTTTCACTCCATAAGCGCCATCTTGAGACTCCTCGAGAATCAGCTTCTCGTGTTGCTTGTTAATAACCTGAATAAATTAGTTTTCACGGAGTCCCGGCATTTTGGGGATGGGTTTGCTGGGCATGCTGTGGATCGTTGGTGATAGTATGGCCTCCCTAAAATATGAGCCATATTCAGATTTAATTAGAAAGTGAAAGTGGGTCATCTGTACATGATTTAATAAAATCAATTTGAAAAGGAATAAATCGTGTGCTTATTTATTAGTTTTCATAGAAGGTACTCAAATATTTAGTCGTTGATCTCTGACTTCTGTAAGGGCTGATTTCCGTAACCAGGCATATCGCGGGGTAGCATCGAATATAATGTCTACAGGATCGGGAATAGAAGATCACCTTCTATTGCCGAGGGGTGGCTGGTCAATTGAGGAGGTTCTGGTACAGCTGTGTGGCACTGCCGATCACGAAATAAATGGAACGACACAACGTAAGCTAAAATAACACAGGATCTTTTGAAACGCCTTTCCAAAATTTGTATTCTTGTACTAATTATTGAGAAAGAATATTTTCTATTCTCAATATCTGCTGAAGTTTTTGGAGGCCGTTGTGCAGCATTCGAAAAGTTTTTGCCCCTCTTTTTCGCTGTTACAGATGATACAGCTTGGCAGATCGGGAAATATGGAATAAGGATGTTATTGACTGTAGCTCTCTGCTGTTTTACTGAGATGCAATGTTGGGTGCAAATAGTCTGTTTTCTTTAACATTGAACTGACGCTTGTCTAATTCAATACTGTGTTCTATCCGGCCCATTCCACCCATTCATACATTTTATCCCTACCTCGAGCTAATTCTTATCAGATACGAATGCAACACTTTCAGATACCAGCATCGGGATGTTTTAAATGATAATTTTTATTTTATTATCAAGCTAAAAGCGCGGATCTTTTACAAAATGTTGCCTGTTGTAAGGCGTGTGCGAGCTGGAACTGAGTTCTACTGAGGGGAAAAAGTCTTAGACGATCTTACATTTCTCTTGATCAATGCCCGGATAAGCGTCCAAGGAGACAGTATCAACGTTTTCAACTCTGCCCTGAAGTTAGTTAGGGTTGCTGCATAAATACACGTGTTTGTACAAGAACTCATGTTCGTGAGCAGAGTCCCGGTTTGAGCAGCGATATATCGGGCAGAGTAAAAGTCGCGATCAAAATACATGTTTAAGCTGGCGATAAAACTTGTCACTGCCAACGGCAACCAAAACAGCATGAAGCTGCCCGATACACAGAGGAGTAATATGATGCCCTTTTTCCTGTTCTCCATTTCCGGGTCATGTTCAATCTTACTCTTCTGGGTTCGGAAGCTCCTCCGGGATTTGCTGGCCACTAAGATATGCCTGACCGTCATCCCATTACATAGAAGTACTAGACCAAATGCACACAGCAGGTTTTGAAATGATTTGAATCTGCTGAGCGCGACGAAGCTCGGAGAGTTGACGATGTCCAATTTCGGGCGAATACCCCACGAAATATTTCCAATTTTTCGTTGAGGCTGAAATGCAAGCAAGAAGGGTATATTCTCCAGGCAAAGCTCCGCCAGTATTACTGCTGCCAGGATCCTGGCTGTCTTCACTCTGCAGTATTTTGTTTTAAACTTCTGACAACATATGGCAACATATCGATCACAGGTGAAGGCCACCGTGTACCTCCGTGATAGTTCCAGAGTGACAGCCAGCACGTAGATCGTGGCTTTAAGGACTTCCGTATAATGCAGAAATGAACTGGACAGGCGGAATATTAAAATCTCATAGACAAGGACATTGATGAGAATGACCAATAGATCTGACACAGCCATCATCGTCATGTAGGCAGAGATGCATTTGGAAAGACCGCATTTTCCCCGGGACAGAATAATAATTGTTAACAAATTAGCTGCAACAGAAAAAAGAAACAACAGATAAAGACATCACTAAAGGAGAAAGACAGGGGAATCTTACAGCTTATTTCTGAAATATGTTCGGATGTATTTCTGTTTAGTCCGGTGGTCTGAGAGTGAGCATAGGCAGGACGGAAAGGCACTTCGCAGTGTGATCTTCACCAGCTGGAAACGGGCGGAGAAACAGCACGTGTAATTTACTGGGAGCCTGGGTAATGTGCTGCCCTGCAGGAGGGTAAACCAGGTTACCATTGCATGGTGAATTGTAGGTTGTGAAGTGCTCCGCATAAAAGAAACGGAGCTGTAAATACGGATCCGTCATTCATTTAAAGTAAAACACTGGGTAAACCGGGTGGCACAGAGATCATTTTGCACATCGGCCATCACAAATCAGGACTCTGAGCACTGGGGCTGAGTTATTGAGTTGAAGTTGTACAATACGTAATTGAAGCCGAATTCGTAGTATTGTTTACAATTCTACTCACCTTCGTACGGGAATTATATCAAAATTCGCGACAGAGTTCAAAATATTTATAAGGATACTGACGGGAATGAGAAATCTTTGTATACATTAGGGGTATAATTGAGGTAAATGCATTCCAGCCTTTTCCCCTCAGGTTGTGTGAAATTATTTTGAACGATCATAGGATTCGCGTGAAAGTTGAAATGTTTCGGCGGTAATCTGAGAGAGGTTATTTACTCAGAGGTTGCTGCGAGTGTGGAAACAGCTCCCTGCGGAGCGGACGATACGGGATCCGTCGTACCACGTAAGATAAGCTTGTAAAGGGCTAAGGTGGGAGGGAGGTCGAGGAATATCAGCCAGGTGCCGGTAGATAGGATCACAGAGGTTCAGGTTGCCATGGCGGACCGAATGGCCGCTTTTTGTGCTGTAGTATACTTTTATTCTCCGACAGGCACGATGAAAAATACATTACCTCCTGAGCGAAACACTACTGCTATTTCAGCGATGGCATCCCTCCGTTCCCTTTGCACCGGACATGAGGAGACGACCTCCTGTGTCCAGAGGAAAGTCTCCTCACCGGCCGTGTGGACAGGGAACGATACAGCGCCTATTGAGCAGCTTGTATAATGGATAAATAGCGGCGCATCTTCGGATCATACTTCATAAAAAATAACAATATCCTGCCGAAGGCCAGTAGCTGTTAGACAATGTATTAATACGACTTACCGGGTAAACCAAACAACGCTAGAACAGGGTAACAAAAGTCTTTCACCTGTAGGATCGCCGGTCGACTCATGTTCGATTGCTTGAATTATCTCCCGTTGTGCAGTTCACATCAGCGTGTGACTCGGACCACGATACCCTGCTAATTTATAGGGAACACGAATTCTCCGTCACAGGTAGGCGGGTTGTGCAATGAATGACGTTACTTACAGCCAATGAACAAACAAGGGTTGATGTTCCGCTCCAGTGCCACCTGTTCCCCAGCTGATGGACTGAGCAGCTGGATCATGAAGCTCCTTCATTCACATTCCACAACAGAACACCGCCTCCCCGAGGGAGTGACGTCAGCGCTCCCCTCGCCCGCGGAGAGCATCGCTCCAGGAGGGTCCTTTCGTTGTCCCACAGTAACTCAGTGAAGAGGTCCCGCTCCGTTCCGTAACTGCATTTGTTACACAGCGTTCTGCTGATTCCCACTGACTATAACATTACTGATGCTGCGCTTGCCTTTACTTTTCACAGAATAATTCTTCAATAACCTTTCTCATCATGCGTCCAGTCTATTGTCAACCCGTGAGTCTCTGTCTAACCTTATAGGCTGTGATTCCTTCCTGAATGTGACGTCATGGAAACCAAACAATTGATGCAGCAACCCGGCAGTGGGGTAGTGACGCGACTCTAACGTCACTGATGATATATTCTGTTATAGCTGGTGGAGAGTCACTGTTATATATGATATGGTTACTCCAAACAAACAGATATAAATCTTCTCCATCGGCACCGAAAATGCTGATATTTAAGCGTTTAGAGTCACCTGTGCCTCCACATTACTTCGGTGTGGGTCCCGAAGCCGCTTGTTCCGATGAAACTTCTCAGACTTCGTCGGAGAGATTACAAAGTTGACCCTTCACTGGGCAATCGACATTACCAATGAAATAGAAGAGGATGTCAGTGAGATTTTCTTTCCGTGAGCAGAGATTTGTATGACCCGAGTATTCGCTACGATATTCAGGGTTTAAAGAGCCATGTGGAAGATTGTCTTACGCCTTTCATCTACAAAGTATATGGGTGATAAAGGACTTCCTACATCACGCACAGTTGGAGGTAGGGAGGCATAAAATGTTGTTTTTTTTGTCATGATCTTATAAAATGATATATAAAAAGTTACCGGCTCAGTGCTGGGACCGGGGATTAATGTGCTTCAGCGGAGCAACGTCGGCGCCACAGAAGGTGTCAGACTGCAGGTTTGAGTGGTGATGCACACTGAACACTATCAGTGATGTCCACTCCTGAAAAGTACATTTTGTAACTTAGATAAATTCGCGCAGTGTGGTGATGAACCACAATGTGTATGTGCGCTGGCAGGTATGTGATACGAAACGAGAGTACGCCAACAACCATGCAGAACGGCCAGTGTTCGTGAGATAATGTCCACAGTTCATCAATGTACAAATGCGCATGTCGGAGTACATCGAAATTAGGTCGATGATATATGATATTCTGTCTGCCTTCGGGGCTGGGGTAAATCAAATGTCGAGTCCATCTCTGTGCCGGGGTTATTTACATTAAGCAATTCTCTACAAACATATCAGACAGTTTTGTAAATCAGCACGTTCGCCAATTTGAGCATCAGCCACTCTCAATGTGCTTCATCATTCCAATAGATTCAAAGTCTGTTACAATTGCGAAGACATCAATTTTCAGGAAAGATGCAGGGAAGATACTAACATGCATTGTGAACTGGCTGACAGGAAGAAGGCAGCAGTGACTGGCTGCCAGTGATTAGTGGTGTTCCTCAGAGGTCAGTACTGGGAACGCTACTTTACAAACTTCTGTCAGTGGTTTGGATAATGTCGCAAGGTTTACAGGTGATACAAAGATCGCAGGAGGGGTCGGTAGTGCCCAGGAAGCAATGCGATTTCAGCAGAACTTAGACAAATTGCAGGAGTGGGCAAACATTGGGCTGATGGATACAATGTGGAGAAAAGAATGATCATCGTTTTGGTAAAAGGAACAATAGCGCGAACTGTTATCAAAAGGTAAAAATTCAAACTTCAGGGTGCAGACGAACTTAGGCGTCCCCGTGCAAGACTTGCAGAAGGTGAAGCTATGGGCTGAGTTTGTGGTAAAGAAGGGAAATGCAATGCCAGCATTTACTTCAGGTGGAACAGGATATAAAAGCAAGGAGATAATGCTGAGCCTTTATAAGTCAGTAGTCAGGCCGCACTTGGAGTGACGTCATCAGCTATGAGCCCCATTTGTCCGAAAGGATCTGTTGTTATTGGAGAGAGTCGAGAGCGCATTCACGAGAATGATTCCGGGAAGGACTGGACTGGCATATGGAGAGCGTTCGGCAGCTTTGGGTCTGTATTCACTGGAATTTAGAAGCATACACTGGGATCTCACTGAAACCTAACGTATTTTGAATTGACTAGATAGGGTGGATGTGGAGGACATGTTTCCTATAGTGGGGTTACCCAGACGAGGGCACATCCTGAAAATTGATGGGTCACCTTTTGGAACAGAGACAAAGAGGATTTTCTTTATCTGGAGAATAGTGCCTCTGTGGAGAGCTCAGCCACAGACTGAGGTAGAAGCCAGGTCCGGGGGTATATTTTAGACAGAAGTTGATCGCTTCCTGATAGCCCAGGGCGACGAAGGATGTGGTGAGAAGGCAGATTTATAGAGTGGTGTGGATTCCGGGTTCAGCCATGATGAAATGGAGAAGCAGACACGATGGGCTGAAGGGCCTAATTATGCTGATGGTCTAATGGTCTAATGATCGCGTCAGAGTGAAATATCGAAATTGTCCAACACTCAAGTCCAATTTAAAGCTGAAGTTCAGATATATTTTTATTGATCTCTACACATGTATGCAGCGAAACGAAACAGGGACCAAGGTGCAAAACACAGAACATATATCACATACAGCACATAAAATAATATCAAAGCAATACAATAATATTAACAGGTAGAATATGCTGTAGATATACAAGTTGACATAAAGTTCATATACGACAGGTAGTTTTGTTGCGGATAAATCTCAGGAGCAGCAGACAGAACAAATCAGGCCGACTCAGAGAATCGTTTCCGCCTAAAGGACTTTATTTATACGTGATATCACGGAGAGCCTCTTTACCTAAGAGCGGTGCTTGGGGGTTCTGTTTGTCTTGCAGACCCGCTTCATTATATAGACACAGAGTACGTGACTAAAAGCACTTAACAAGAGCATTGGTTGACTTCAAACTTAGGACTAAATTTCAACGAACAACGTGACTTTGATCTTAGAACTAGATTGCAACAAACAAGAGCTTTACGTAAATGCGGGGTCACAGCATCTTCCTTGGAAGGACTTTAGCTGAATTCCAAGACCTGCAAAGACGTTAGCTAAATTTTAAGAGCATTCACAAGCGATTAGGTTAACCCCTACATATCCAAAGAGTCTTACATTCTTCCACAATTCCCTCGTTATTGATCCTTTCAGATCAGAACTCCTCTTCTTCCTCATAGCAGGTCCATATCCCTCCGGGAAGGGTATTTTTTTGCCATGATGTACCTCCTTTGCCCACCAGTTTCGCTTACTGCGCAATTCTCTCACCATCTGGGGTATCATAGGGTCATTTTCAGGCCAGAGTAAGGCTCTTTTCATTAAATGGTCAAAATATAATCGTAATACTCCTCATACTCAGCACCCTAAAACACATAATATGCCACTATAATTATCCGATGGGTAATCCACCTTCCCCTGCCAGAAAAAAACATCCCTCTACTATTTCCCACCATTTCGTCCCAAAATTCTTAAGCTGCTTCCCTATCTTCCCAATCTCCTTAATCTTTCCCACTATGTGTTGACTGAGGTCAGTTATGTTTTCTGAGGCATCGGGAATAAAAGTACAACATTCCTGCCCTACCGCGGCTCATGTCCCTCCTTTTTCAGCTCAGAGCAAGTCCAGGGTCATTCTATTTTAGAAGGCTACCATTCCAAGGGCAACTACCTCTGCTGTTAGGTCTTTCACTTGGGTCACTTGCACGTCAGGTAGGGCATCAGCAGTGCCATTGGCCAATTTCTCTAGAGCGGTTGCCATATTAATCATTTCTCGCGAATTACGGGCCACACCATATGAGGGAAATACTATCATCCAAAACCTTTCACTTTCAGTCATCCCTCGCTTACTTCGCCTTCAATGAGGATGTTGCGATATATCTTTTATAGGATGCATGGAAGGCAATATATAGGCCAGATAACAGCAGCTCGTCCAGTTGCCTGGGGACACATTCCCACTTTCGCCTGGTGGCCTTGGAAGCCAAGGACAAGCTCTTTCCCCACATACCCAGTAAGTCCCATTAGGAGTAAGCGGAGGAGGACCCACTCTCCGTTCAGTACAAAAACTATGACCCAAAAATCTCCCATCTCCCCCCGCCGTATTGCAATAACAAATTCTATTCACAGTTTTCTGTGTAATTACTAACTCGAAGGAGCGCATTCTTTTTCCCTCCGTCGGGGTAGGGAGGTACCATCCACAATCCCCTTCGCTGAAATCACAGTCCTTCTGCCAATCTCTCTCTAAAGCTGGAATAGGATGTGTCAAATAGTTTCATAAGTTGCACAGAAAGCATTTCGCTTCCGTTCATGGGGACCCCTTCCAGGGATGGGCGGCATGCTGAGGTATCTTTACACACACCCAACAAGAGTCCAACTCTTCACCTTAATGACTGGCATAAGTGTGACATAAAGACAAAGAGGTATTTCTGGACAAAGCCACACTAACTCCCCGCAGTATCAGTCCCCATAAATGCGTCTGGCTTGTCAGCTCCATGCTTTCTTGTCTTCCAACTCCTGGTGCCGTTTGCACCTAGTAGCGTGAATCCATTCTCCGTTTCTTTCAACCTTCACCGCGGTTCGGGATACTATCAGCACTGTGTAAGGAACCTTCCACCTAGGAGAAAGAGAGAGCTTTTTTAGCTCCTTTACATATACCCCATCACCGGGTTGGAAAGGATGCATAATCTCGCTTCCCACTGCACCTGTCGCACTCTCTCATGCAGGTCAGCTGCCGTTTTGCACAATGCTTGCGCATGCGCTGGGGTCTGTTCATCATTCCAGAACCGGGCCAGTCTCTCGGTGGTGACAGGGTATAGACAAAGTGAATGAAAGCAGGCTTTTTCCACTGAGGCCAGGGGAGAAAAAAAAACAGACGTCATGGGTTAATGGTGAAGGGGGAAAGATTAAAGGGAACATGGGTGGGGGCTTCCTCACACAGGGAGTGGTGGAAGTGTTGAATGAGCTGCCAGATGAAGTGGTGAATGTGGGCTCTACTTTTAACATTTAAGAAAAACTTGGACAGGTATGTGGATGAGAGGGGCTTGGAGGAATATGGCCCAGGTGCAGGTCAGTGGGACTAGGCAGAAAAATGGTTCGGCACAGCCAAAAGGCCTGTTTCTGTGCTGTAATGTTCGATGGTTTGTAAATCTCACACATTTGTTCTCGCCGACTGAGGAATGCAGCCGGCCTTTTTAACGGGTTACGGGCTACAACCACAATATCTCGGGCCTCAGAGGGAGTCCAGGGTTTGAGTATGGGTACGTCTCCAATCATTATTTTTGGCGCTTGCAGTATCTGCGAGTCTGGCACAGGCTGAGATTCCCCGCCACGGCGCGTTCGCAAGCGCGTGCTTACTTTAGATCCAGTCGCCCCATTCCTTCCACCCCCTGTCTCAACCTCTAACACCCGTCCCCCTACAGCTCCTGCCCCTGCTCCTCCTTCTCTTTCAGTTTGGGTGAGTTGGTGCTTCTTGGCCACCATCATCCATTTTTCAAAACGACCCATCATGCTCAAAATCCCAATTAGGGTCCCCATTCCAGTTAGCTTTTACATCCCACTAACTCTGAATCAGGGGGATCTTAAGTCTGCCACATAGGGCCAGCCTCCTTGAGAACACCCGTAGAGATCACTGCTAAAGTTTACAGCCTACAGGGTATCCCCGGTTCCTCTTACTACGGTGTCCGCTGGTGACCCTGGGGGCACCAGAGTGTTTCTTACCTGCTGCCGGGTCTTTTTCACAGTCTTCATTCGTTTTTCCACCTTCTCTCTTGCTTTCAAGGTCTTTCCTTGCGTTTCCAGCCGTCGAGGTTTCGCCGCAGGAGCAGCATAAGACGTTCGACTGCTGGCACTTCCCATTTTCTGCAAAAGAGAGTAACTATACCGAGCGTTCGTATTATGCCACACGGAATCTTACCGAGAGCGCTGACCGGTGTGTTTCCTCTGTCTTTCCACGGGTCTTTGAGTTCAGTTACGGAATTGATCGGAGCTACCTTGGTACCAATACGAGCACCCCTTGCCGTCCCCCTTTCAGCTAGGACTCAGGGCACCAGTCTCCCCCTTTCAGCTAGCAGACTGATTTCCCTTCCCAACTTGGTCGGCCCCTTTTAGTCTTGCTTTTCCTTTTCCGCTTAGGGTTCCTTTTCTGGATCCCGCTCTTCCAGCCTCCCCCTTTCAGCCGGGAGACTAAATTGAGGATCCCATCCACGTCGCCAAACTGTTGCAGATAAATCTCTGGAGCAGCAGACAGAACAAATCAGGCAGACTCAGAGAAATGTTTCAGACTAAAGGACTTTATTATACATGATATCACAAAGAGCGGTGTGGGGGGGGGGGGCGGTGGGGCTCTGCTTAGCTTGTAGACACGCTCCATTATATAGACACAGAGTATGTAACTAAAAACACTTAACAAGAACATTGCTTGACTTTGAACTTAGACCTAGATCAGAATATTTTGGCTGAATTTCTCCCGGCGCTGCAAACTCCTACTTGCTGATTTTAGCTAAATCTCTGGAACATTAACAATCCCTATATATCCAAAGAGTCTTAAATTCTTCGATAGTGTGTTTTTAAAAGTTACTGCACTAATGAAAGAATTTCCCATTCGGGATCACTAATAATAGGGATCCGTTAGTCTCGTAAGACCATGGATTTGCGCCTTAGAAGGTTTTTCCAGGGCGCAGGCCTGGGCAGGTTTGTATGAGAGACCGACAGTTGCCCAGGCTGCAAGCCTTCCCCTCTCCACGCCACCGATGTTGTCCAAGCGAAGGGCTCTAGGACCCAAGCAGCTTGGCACCGGTGTCGTCGCAGAGCAATGTGTTGTTAAGTGCCTTGCTCAAGGACACAAACATGCTGCCTCAGCTGAGGCTCGAACCAGTGACCTTCAGGTTGCTAGTCCGATGCCTTATCCACTAGGCTACGCGGGATCACTAAAGTATTATTATTGTTTTTATTATTATTATTATTATTATTATTATTATTATTATTATTATTATTATTAGCTGCAATTACGCTGTATTAAGTGCGAAGACACGTTTTTGCAATCAGGCGAATTTTAAATGTTTCGGTTGAATTAATTTATTAACATGCCACAACTGAATTAAAAGGAAACATGTCAATAAATGTATTTTCAGCTGTACTAAGCAAATGACAGGATCTTCCCTATTGACATCAACGTACCTGGGTTGAGGGGTTGAACGGCTTTAAGTTGCTCGGCATAAACATCACCGAGGAACTCACGTGGTCTGTACATACCGGCTGCGCGCCTCTTTCACCTCAAATGGTTGGAGAAATTTGTCGTGGGCCCCAGATCCTAAGAACTTTCATTAGAGGCACATTTGGGAGCATCTTAACTGGCTGCATCACTGGCACTTTTGGGAACTGTACTTCTCTCAATCGCAGGACCCTGAAGAGAGCTCTGCGGACAGTCCAGCACATCTGTAGATGTGTACTTCTCACTATGTAGGACACTTACAGAGACAACTGTGTATAAAGCGTCCGAAAGACCATTCCAGACCCGAGTCAACCCAATCACAAACTGATCCAGCTTCTACCATCCGGGAAACGGTACAGCAGCATAAAAGCCAGGACGAATGGGCTCCAGGACAGCTTCTTCCACCAGGACATCTGACTGTTAGTTTACGCTAACACAACTGTATATCTATGTTATATTAACTATAGAGTTGTACATATATTTATTATAACTTACTATAAAGTTGCGCATTGTACATTTAGACTGAGATATAACGTAAGGATTTTTGCTCCTTGTATATGTGAAGAGTGTAATAAAGTTAAGTCAGTCTAATAAAGAATATTTAATTTTATACCTCCGTTTTAAAATGCTTGATTGATGGGAAATTTGTCATATTTTACAATGTAGTTGTGTTTGGATATAAAGTAGTTAAAAATGGACCAGGAGATTTGCACACCTGCCCACGGCTCATTGCACAACTGAAAACACTTACAAGTTCTCGGGTTTAAACTGTACGGAATCGATACTTTTAACTCAGCACGATCAGAGCGTCTGAGCTGCCTATGAAAGATAGTTCCATTCTCCTGTGGTTGGGGCATATCGCCCGAGGCCTTCCTTACCCATGCCCAGGAATTCTGGTAACCATGGCAGCCAAGGAAAATAGAACTGGAATATGAAAACAAACGTGTGAATCATAAGCAGGGGTTGCAAGTGATCGGAAAGAAACTCATAGCAATAAAACACAAATGGTTGAAGAGCTGACCGCAAAGTTAAGGCGATGAACTGCTAATCCGTTGTGTTTTACACGCGTGGGTTCGAATCCAATCCTAGTCGAGGCATGTTTATCTGGGGGATGAAATATTGAAGTTATCACTTATTAGAATTCCGAGCCTCCACCTTTTGTCACATAGAGTGCTTGGCTGGGAATCATGAAAATCAACGTTTTTCTATTAACGTTTGTTAATAATTTGGCCATAATACCAGACGATATAGATGCAGAATTCAGCCATTCCGTCCGTTCCATCATGGCTGATATATTTTCTCTCAATGCCATTCTCCTGCCTTCTCGCCGTCACCTCTGACACGCCTCATAATCAAATACTTGTCTATCTCCGCTTAAGAATAGGATTCGAGAGGTAATGTTACAGCTTTATAAGACCCTGGTCTGATCCTACTTGGAGTACTGTACACAGTTCTGGTCACCTCACTACACGAAGGATGCTGAAACTATTGAAAGGGTGCAGAGGAGATTTACAAGGATGTTGCCTGAATGGGAGTGTATGCCTTATGAGAATAGGTTGAGTGAACTCGGCAATTTCTCCTTGGAGCGATGGAGCATGACAGGTGACCTGATAGAGGTGTATAAGAGGATGAGAGACATTGATCATGTGGATAGTCAGAGCCTCTTTTCCAGGACTGAAATGGCTAGCACGAGAAGGCACAGTTTCCAGGTGCTTGGGAGTAGGGATAAAGGAGATGTCAGGTTTAGGGGTTTTTTTTTCGCAGAGAGTGGTGAGTACGTGGAATGGGTTGCCGGCGACGATGGTGGAGGTGGATATAAAAGGATATTTTAACAGCCTCCTGGACAGGTACATGAAGCTTAGAAAAATAGAGGGCTATATATAGCAACGGGTAATTTCTAAATTATACACATGTTCGGCTCAGTTGTGTGGGCCGATGGGGCTGTATTATACTGTAGGATTTCTATGTTTCTGAAATATTACCAACTGAGTTGACTCCACAGATATCCCCGCAATGAAATCCACGTATCGATAGCCTTCTGGTGACACAACTTCCTCCTCATCCCTGTCCTAAAGGGCGTCTCAATATTCTGAGGTTGTGCTCTGTTGACTCTAAACTCACCTACAATTGGAATCATCCTTCCCATGTCCAGTCTACCTGGGCCTTTCAGTATTTGATAGTTTTCAAAGAAAACCCTAACTCCTTCTTCTAATCTCCAAGGAGTACAGGGGCAGAGTCATAAAACGATCCTCATACATTAAAGCTTTCGTTCCGGGATCATTCTCGTCACCGTCCTCTGGATTCTTTCTAATGCCAGGACATCAGTTCTTAAATAAGGGACACAGACTGTTCATCTTGTTCCAGGCGCGGTCTGACCAATGCATTATACAGACTCAACATTACAGCCTCACTCTTGTACTCTGGTTCTCTCCAAATGAATGTTGGCATTGCATTTGTCGTCCTTACTACCAACTCAGCCTGTGTTTACCCTGTCGACAATCCTGCACAGGATCTCCCAATTGTCTTTGCACCTTCGATATTTGAATTTATTTCCCATTTAGAATCTTGTCTACGCCTTCAACAAAGTGTACACTCGGACCTTCTTATC
This sequence comes from Hemitrygon akajei, assembly GCF_048418815.1. Taxonomy (NCBI): domain Eukaryota; kingdom Metazoa; phylum Chordata; class Chondrichthyes; order Myliobatiformes; family Dasyatidae; genus Hemitrygon; species Hemitrygon akajei. Next base: position 2,666,254 of record NW_027331927.1, on the reverse strand, counting down.
CGCGGATTCCGCATGCCCGGATTCAACCAACCGTGGATCGAGAAATCCCAGAAGTTCTCTCTCCAGCACTCGTTGTTTGAGCATGTACAGACTATTTTTTCTTGTCATTATTCCCTAAGCAATGCAGTATACCAACTATTCACATTGAATTAGGTATGAAAAGTAATCTAGAGAGGAATTTAAAGTACAGGCAGTTCCTGGGTTATGAGGGAGTTCCGTTCTTGAGTCCGTTTTTAAAACGGATTTGAACTCGGAACAGGCATATCGGTTTATTAAGCGTCAGTTAGTCAAACGTTTGTCTTAGTATATAGTATATATTTTACCTTTCTATGCATATAGAACACTTAAGAAATGTTCTATTTTAAATTCATCAGTCCGTAGGACTTGATTCCAAAATGCATCAGGCTTGTTTAGATGTTCCTTTTGAAACGTCTGACGCTGAATTTTGTGGTGAGGACGCAGGAAAGGTTTTCTTCTGATGACTCTTCCATGAAGGTCATATTTGTGCAGGTATCGCTGCACAGTAGAACAGTGAACCACCACTCCAGAGTCTGCTAAATCTTCCTGAAGGTCTCTTGCAGTCAAACGGGGGTTTTGTTTTGCCTTTCTAGCAATCCTACCAGCGGTTCTCTCCGAAAGTTTTCTTGGTCTTCCAGACCTCAACTTGACCTCCACCGTTCCTGTTAACTGCCATTTATTAATTACATTACGAACTGAGGAAACGGCTGCCTGAAAACTCTTTGCTATCTTCTTATAGCCTTCTCTTGTTTTGGCGCATCATTTATTTATTTTCTAAGTAGCTGCCAGGAGGAGCCCATGGTTGCTGATTTTTGGGTCAAGGTTTGAGGAGTCAGGGTATTTATGAAGCTTTGAAATTTCCATCACCTGGCCTTTCCTAACGACGACTGTAAACACGCCAGAGCCCTCACAAGCTCATAAAGGTCTGAGACACTGGTAAAGCTTATCTGAGATCTCAAACCTCTTGGGGTGCCCAAGCTTTTGCTTGGTGCTCCTTTTATTTTCTTTCACTCTAAAATTGTACAAAACAAAAATATTACACTAATCTTGTTTAAAATGCTGAAAAAGAATGTTTCATCTTTAATTTTATGACTTTTGGAGATGAGTTCAGCTTCTACTCACTGAACTATTCACAGAAACAGAAACTTTGACCAGGGCTGCCCGAACATTTGCGTGCCACTGGACATGAGGCGGTGGGAAAGCGGCACAAGATCCGGACCGAAGAAGCACAAAACCTCAAATGTTGCCATGGAATTTTACACGCAAACTCTTGACTGCTGAGCAGGACAAATTACCACTGTCAATATACCATCCATCTGTTCCTTAATGTCCAAAGGCGAGGTGTTATTTTCCAACTGGACTCCACTGATATCCCAGGATACATTTTCACTGATCACTTTTCAGTGGCATACATTTCAAACATTTCACATCACTGTGGGGATCCTGGAGTAAAGCATTACTGGTCATTACGTTGCCGAAATGTTAAACAATATAATTGTGGCCGGTTTGATCAGAATGACTGGCTGTAAGGTTTTATAAGGTGATATAGTTAAGAGTGTAACTGGGGAAAGATGGGAGGTATTTCGGAGTAACACTATACGTTGAGTCAGGAGCGGAGCGTATTCCGAGATAAGTATTTATTCCTGATGTTCACATTGCAGGAGAACCTCCACGGCCAGTTACTGACCCTTATGCGGGCTCGGGATATTTCGCCCATGCTTTAATTTTACATGGAATCACAACAAATTCGATATATTGAAAAGGACCGTGATCCCAACTCTATCGCGATATGCGATCTCCCACCGTCACCTCGTTTCAAAACTAAACAGTACCCAGTTTTCCTGTTCTACATTACCGTCATTACACAGGAAGGTTTTAACCATACTTTTCCACATTCCTGCAGAACCACGATGTCAGCGTTGTGATCAGTCCTTTCTCCCTGGTCCTTTAACAGGAATGGAATGTGCGACACCAATGGTAAGATACTTGGCTTCTGTCTGCGCTGCAATATCATCGGAAGATCGCTGGTTCGAGACCTGAAAATATTAGGTGTTGATGTTACCAACTGTTTCCACCGCGGCTTAAACTGTACGAAGCACAAATATTTGCGCGGCTGACGTGGGGTGGCTGTGGTGCTGCTCGCGACAGAGCAAACAAAGAGAAGCAGAGAGATTGAATGCGTGTGTGTGTGTGTGTGTGTGTGTGTGTGTGTGTGTGTGTGTGTGTGTGTGTGTGTGTGTGTGTGTGTGTGTGTGTGTGTGTGTGTGTGTGTGTGTGAGAGAGAGAGAGAGAGAGAGAGAGAGAGAGAGAGAGAGAGAGAGAGAGAGAGAGGGGGGGGGGAGGCAGACGGAAAGGTGGAACCTAGAAGACTGTGGTGGAGACTTTGAACAGAGAGACTGTATGGTGGGACTAGGAAGGAGTGGAATACAGGAGGAGGAAAAAGAAAGCGATTTAACATTTTAAATAGGTTTGAAATTTTGCAGCACACGGTTATTCTTCCTGATGTTTGTCTGAATGGGAACATTTGAGATGCGAGCTCCGTTGAAACCACAATGCATCCTCATGTGACAATACATGACAATAGGTTTGAAGACTGATTCTCCAGTTACGCAGTGTACGTTATCCACGAACCTCCTTAGGTTTAAATCCGTTTATGTTCTCCTGTAAATTATATATAATTTCTATTAATTCTTCTTTCTTTAATTTACCTTTGCTAGGTTTGAAGTACAATGGGCTTTGCTAGAAAAGCGAATGTTCATTATATTTACACCTGGATGCCCATGACAGTAAACTTGAACACAAACTGAAAAGTTGAGTCTCAAGTTCATTTGAAGCACATGAGCCCAAACAATGTTTCTACCCGGGATTGAACTGGGGACCTTTCGCGTGTAAAGCGAATGTGATAACCACTACACCACAGAAACCGTGCAAAGCGCTCAATGCTTTGCGCTCTTGAGCAATGACCCGAGGCACCCCCTCCCCGCCCTGCTCTGAAGTACAGCAGTAAGTACAAAACATTGCCCACTGTTCTTTTCCGTTTTCAGTAACACGTATTAAATAGGTTAGGACCTTATTCCCTGGAATATGGGTATAGGTAGAGTGTTACAAGGACGTGGCGGTGGAACGAACCCAAGTGCTGAACACGGGCGTGGAATGGGTGCCAAGGGAGTGTTTACCCGGAGTCTTGGTTTTAGTAGAGAATTCAGGAACGATGCTAGACTCAGAACCGATCGTCCTGAGAACCATGGGTTGAGGTTACTCAAACACGAGTCGACCAACGAACTGGCATCTTCTGGTTGTGATAATAGGGTTTTTATTCTGCATTTGCTGATGGAAAACAGGTGTTTGTATTTAGTGGAAATTGGGAATGATTGAGAACTAAACGAGGTGATTGAGGCCCAATTCCTGAGGAAGATAGCCAAGTGCCAGAAGGGACCATGACAATACCACTCCCCCCCCCCCCCACCTACAGGAGCCTTCCGGCGATCCTCCAGGCCTGTCTGGATGGTTCCGATGAAAGTCCTGGATGAGGGAAGGGTCTAGGATGAAAGAGCAAGGGACCCAGGAACACTCTTCAGGACCATGCCCCTCCGAGTCCACCAGGTATTGGAGACCCCGGCCCCGACGGCACACATCCAGTAGTCTTCGGATGGTGTATGCCTGATGGTTGTCGATGAGACGGGCAGGTGGGGGAGTCTCAGCCGGGGAACACAAGGGGCTGACGGACACTGGCTTTAACTGAGACACATGAAAAGTTGGGTGAATGCTTACGGACCTTGGCAGCATTAGGCGGACCGCTGTGGGATTGATAATCCTTTCAACCTTGAATGGTCCCAGGAAGCGAGGAGCGAGTTTCCTATGTTCGTTTTTGAGCGGGATGTCTTTGGAGGAAAGCCACACCATCTGCCCAGGGTGGTACCTCCGGCGCCGGAGTCCGGTGGTCAGTCGGCTCATTTCGATTTGTTGATCTGAGTAGGGTCATGCGTGTTTCCTCTCAAATCTTACGGCACGAATCTATATGGTCCAGAACTAACGGTATCGCAATCTCCCCTTCTTGCGCGGGGAACAGCGGGGGTTGGTACCCAAGGGAGCAGTCGAACGGAGACCTCCCAATGGCCGAGCTCACCAGGGAGTTGTGGGCGATCTCAACCCACGGGAGGTGGTCGCTCCAGGTCTTGGTTGACCTGTTCTGTCTGCCTATTCGACTGGGGGTGGAAGCCGGATGACAGGCTGGCCGATGCACCTAAGGCCCGACAGAAGACCTTCCATAGCTGCGAGACGAACTGGGAACTCGATCGCAGACGATGGCCATATCCGTCTTCCGTGGACGCGGAAGACGTGGCAGACGAGGAGATCTGCGGTTTCTTGAGAGGAAGTGAGTTTAGGGAGGGCCACAAAGTGCACCGCCTTGGAGAATCGGTCTACCACGGTGTGGACAGTGGTGTTTCCGCGGGAAGGGGTTGACCGGTGAAGAGGTCTAGGGCGATGTGCGACCAGGAACGACCAGGTACAGGTAGAGGACGAAGAAGACCCGCGGGTGGTCGATCAGAGTCCTTTCCTCGAGCACAGATGGAACAAGCGGAGACATAAGAGCGGGTGCCCCCTCCGTGGACGGCCACCAAAAGTACCTCTTCAGGAGAGCCAGGGTCCGATCACTTCCGGGGTTGCAGGCGAACCGCGATGTGTGCCCCTTTGGAGAACCTGAAACCTGACGGAGACAGGCACGTACAGGCGATCGCCGGGTCCATTACCTGGGTCGGATTCATCCCGCTAGGCTTCCTTTACCTTAGCCTCGATCTCCCAAATGAGGGTGGCCACACGCAGGATGGTGGGAGGATCGTCTCGGGAATGGAGGTGTCATCCTTAGAATCAAGCTGGCGGGATAGCGCGTCCGGCTTCCCGTTCTTGGATCCTGGACAGTACGTGAGGGTAAATTGGAACCGTCCAAAAAAAAAAAAAAAACCCAACGGGCCTGGCGGGAGTTCAATCGTTTGGCGGCTTGAATATGCCCCAGGGTCTTATGATCAGACACACTCGCAGAATAAAGAAATCAGGGACCATAACTGTCCTCGACCCTGTCACTCGCAGAAACAAAATCAGGGACGAGAATAGGCCTCGACCTCGTTACTGGCAGAAAAGAACAGCGACCTCAGTCTGGAGCTGGCCAGGTGGATTGGAAAGGGGCACGAGCATAGCTGACGGAAAATCCTCAATGGCTGGTGAATTGGAAAGGTGCATCCCAAATAACAATAAATATTCCAAAGGGAGGATGAGGCAAACCATGGCTGATCCTGGAATGTAAAGACAGCATAAAGGCAAAAGTGAGGGCGTATAATGTAGCAAGCATTAGAGGGAAGCCGGAGGTTTAGGACGCTTTCAAAAAATGGCTAATACTGGAGAAAATACCTTTTTTCAGACATATGAAGATTAAAAGGGGTGCAAGAGTGTGTATCAGAAAGCTGGAAAATGACGCGGAAGAAGCAGTAATGGGGGAAAAAGAAAAGGGACGAACTGAATGAATATTTTGCGCCAGGCTGCTCTGTGGAAGACACCAGCATAATGGCACCGAGAAACACGTGTCAGAGGGCATCAGTGAGAGTGGATGCTGTGACCTGGAGAAGGTGCCTGTGAAGCTGAAAGGTCTGAAGTTAGATGTCGTCGGGACCAGTTGGACTACACCCCAGGGTTCTGAAAGTGGTAACTGAAGAGATTCTGTAGGCACTCTTTCACGTATCATTATATATACAACAGCTCCATAGCAAAGAAAGCCCAACAGCGTCTCTACTTTCTGCGAAGGCTGAGGAAAGTCCATCTGCCACCCCCCATCCTCATCACATTCTACAGGGGTTGTATTGAGAGCATCCTGAGCAGCTGCATCACTGCCTGGTTCGGAAACTGCACCATTAGTGATTGCAAGACAGTGCAGCGGATAGTGAGGTCAGCTGGGAAGATCATCGGGGTCTCTCTTCCTGCCATCACAGACATTTACACTACACGCTGCATCCGCAAAGGAAACAGCATTATGAAGGACCACAAGCACCGCTCCTACAAACTTTTCTCCCTCCTGCCGTCTGGGAAAAAGGTACCGGAGCATTCGGGTTCTCACGACCAGACGATGTAACAGTTTCTTCCCCCCCCCAAGCTATCAGACTCCTCAATACCCAAAGCCTGGACTGACACCTTACTGCCCTATTGTCCTGTTTATTATTTATTGTAATGGCTGTACTGTTTTGTGTACTTCATGCAGTCCTGGGTAGGTCTGTAGTCTAGTGTAGTTTTATTCTGTGTTGCTTTCTACGTAGTTCACTCTAGTTTTTTGTACTGTGTTATGTAACACCATGGTCCTGAAAAAGTTGTCTCATTTTTACTATGTACTGTACCGGCAGTTATGGTCGAAATGACAATAAAAGTGACTTGACTTGATATTCGAGAACAGATCCGGATGACTGGAGAATTATGACTGTCACTCCACTCTGAAAGAAGGAAGTTAGGCTGAAGAAAGGAGAATAAAAGAAAGACAGCCTGACTTCAACGTGTTAAATAACTCAAAAGATTCGAAGCACATTGAAGATCAACGACGGCTGAGGAGAAAGGGAGAAGATTTGTCAAATAGATCATGGTGTGCACGGTGATGCACCTTGGAAAAAAGGATAAAAATGTCTCTAAATGGGGAAGGATTTCTGAAATCAGAGGTGCAAAGAGACCTTGTGCAATATTCCCTAAATGTTTACTTCCAGGCTGAGTCAGCGGTAAAGGAAGGCAAATGCAATTTTAACATTCAGTTCAGGAGGGGTAGAATATAAAAGCATCAATGTAATGTTGACATATGTCCGTCATTATAAACCTGATTCTGATCCTGATCTTTATCCCCAACAATGGAAATCTCCTTCATTTACGATACTGACGGCAGTGTTATCCCTCCACCCTCCCGTTCTGACGTAACTGTGCTGAAACAAATTCCAAAGCTGTCGAATTAAACTATTTGTATTGGAATGATAAATCACCTTTTTCGATACTGAAAATAAATCAAGTACAACCCTCACTTCAGGTGCAGTGCTACGGTGGGTTCAATGAACATTGATGGAGCTGCGATGGCCCAGTGGTTAAGGCGTTGGACTTGAAATCCAATGGGGTTTCGCTGCGCAGGTTCGAACCCTGCTCGCAGCGCTCAAACTACAGCGCCAGGGAATAGAAATCTCACTGCCAATAAAAATTTAACACGCTGGCTGCTGTCTGTGTTCAGTTGACAACTGCGTACCAGCCGGCAGGTTTATAGATGTTTACACTCATTGTGCAAATTTCATTTCTATTACGACTGTGATCATTCCCCCTCTGGGCAGCTTAAACGCTTTGTAGTTTGCAGCTTTACCGACTTGTAAAACTAAAAGAATCAAATGAATCAAATGCGGAGAACGGAGAACGTGCAACCTACCTAGCTCCCATTCGTGGATGCAGATGTCAATGCAAAATGTTATCCAATTGCGGAAAGGGTTTCACTCAGGAGTTGTTCCCTCCCACAGACTCTGACTGCCTCTGCCTCCCCAAAGTCCCATCAATACTGAGCAAAACTCAGAACAATGTCCCATTATATAACATTCATATCCATATGCTTCTGATCGAAGCTGGGGGCGCTGTCAGGGAGTCGAAATAAAGGCGGGCGACAGAAGTTTATCTCCTCTCACCTGGGGAGACGGTAGAAGATTTGGTGGAGGTGACCGGCCGACATTTGTCCGGCAACTGCAGTATCGGGAGTAGGATTGAGAAAAAGTCTGGGACAGCCTGATCTTACTGAATGCCGGGGCTGGCTGAAAAGGACTAGAGACTCGCCCTTATTTCTGTTGTCTGTCTGTTTAAACAAAAGGAATAAACAGCTACCCCGTGGATATAATAGTTCGCAATCTATGTCATCAGTTTGCCTGAGGAATCATTTCCAAGTCTGAAACTGGCACAAGATTTATATCTACCGTTTGTTCATGATGCAGAATTGTACAATTTATGTTCTGCGTACTGTCTGTCTTTTCGAGCCTGCAATGATGCTGCAAGTGTTTCATTGTACCTGTCCCTCACCGTCCCTGTGCACACGGCAATAAACCCGACCGGACCTGACAATACTCACTGAGATTTGAGCAGTGATGACCCCGGGCAGATGAGTCAAGGTGATGTAGGCAAACTGAGTGAGTAGGACCAGAGTCCAATATGGGAAATGAATGGTCACCCTCTTCTACAGAGAGACAGCATCTCTGAGTGGATTGAGGTGCAGTGAGGAGTGAAGAAGATCAAATCTACATTGTATCGATTGCAAGTTATTGTCTGTATGACCTCGCACAGTAATTTCCAGCTTTATTGAGACTGCACCTGCGATATTTTTTTTCAAAGTTATGTTTTCATTCTCTAACAAGTGTCATACAGAACACATAACGAATCCCTGCAGAAACAGTGTATAGCGGGTCAGGCAGCATTTCTAGACGGAATGAGCTAGTACACACAGTAGAAAGTAAGAGAATGTGGCTGAGAGGAAATGTCGAAGCAAACTTGATGGGCCAAACTGCCGAATTCTGCTTCTATATTTTGTGGTTTTATGGTGCTGAATCAGGCCGATGCAGGTTAAGCATAGACAGGAATGTTGTTGTTGTGGCAGCAAGTTAATTCACACGATAATTTAAAATAAGCACATTAAATTACAGCAGGCAATATCTTATTTCCCTGACCGGGAATCGAACCCGGGCCGCGGCGGTGAGAGCGCCGAATCCTAACCACTAGACCACCAGGAAAACTGACGATGCGCTGCATCACAGCAACATACACTATCAAATCAGAAAAATACAAAACAAAATCAATGGATAAATAATAATAATGAATAAATGTGATAAATATTGTCACGAATCTACTGCTCAGCACTTTGCAGATCTCTTGTTTACCCAGTGCTTCAGGTTAAGGAACACTCTGGACTCTGAATGAATCAGTGGGAAACACTCATTCTCCAGTGTCTTTATAAAGATGGTGACATTCAGATTCTCTTATGAGTGCTGGGTCATTTTTGTTTCTGTCTATCGCCTCGAAGCAATTCAGTAGTAGGCCATCCGATTCCCGCGACATTGTCGCCGATACATCTGGTGTCTTGTTCCTCACCCTCCGCCTGGGTGGAGGTAGGAGAAAGAAAACCAGACGTCCAGAATGCCCGAAATATGGTCTGGGGGTGGAATGGTAGGCTTTCCTGATAGAAAAGCCTGACAGTGGTCGAGAGTGCGGGAGCCCCTGGTACTGAGGATGACGTTCTGATGACAAATAAGCTTAGATTTCATTAAATAAGCCTGATAGAAACCCCCGCAATGATTTGAAAGTCCTCAGGGTAGGCAGTTCCTTGTTTGCTGGTCGCGGCACTCAGTACATGGTATGCTTGCTTAACATCTCCTCTGGCGGTATGTGAAGTGCCGTCCGGATCAATGAGAAGAACCTCTCGGTAAGCAGCACCGACTGAACTTAATCATTGGATGTTGGGATTGGGGGAACAAGGGTGCGGCAAGACCGCTATATACGGAGAGTATGAAGAGTTTATCATGAAACAACACCGCCGTTCCACCGCCCACCACCCCCAGCACCACAATAATACCTTCTTATCTTCTCCGAACGGTGGATCGAGAATCCTTCCGGCTGTTCCACCGAATGAGCCATGTCTCCATGAAACAGAGAAGACAGCAGCCCCTCATTTCCCTCCGAAACTGCAATGTTGCACTTACGTAATATATCGTGTTTTCTAGTAATTGGCCTTTGGCTAAGAAGATGCCGGGCAGGGGATGCTTCATAGCCCGTCGGTTTAGTCTGGCTTGAAGTCTTCCGAACCGACCTCTTTTCCGGCAATGGTAATGGCTGACCTTCGCTGATCGCTGAAAGGTGCCGCACCTGCATTCCCGAGAGTCAAGTCCACTTGGTCCTTCAGCAGCTCGTTAAACTGCTGAGTAATTTAGACAGATCAACAGTACGTTTCTTAAAGGGAAATTAGGGGTTTCACATTGCAGCTACAGTGTTTCAGCAGAAATACATCGAGACATTTTGCGAGCTGTCGGCAATACGTCGCGTGTAACGCCAGTGCCATCGTGGATCTTTGGATTTATAAACAAATCTCAAAATCGCTAAAGCCTTGTCAGGTTTCCGTGTGGGAGGATGCTCGGGAAGGATCAGTCGCTTGGCTTTCACAATGAGGAAGTAAATTGGATTGGCCTTTGAGTACGCTGGGGAAGCGAGAGTATGGTAATGGATGGTTGTCTCTCTGACTCGGGACCTGTGATGAGTGGAGTGTCCCAGGGATCGTTGTTGCGTCCGTTGCTGTTTGTCATCTTTATCAATGATCTGAATAATGATGTCGCTAACTGCATCAGCAAATTTGCCGATGACAACAACATTACGGGTGTAGTTGACAACTAGGAAGAGTACCGGAGCATGAAACGGGATCTGGACCAGCTGGAAAAAATGGGTTGAAAAATGTCAGATGGGAATTAACGCAGACAAGTGTTAGATGTTGCATTTGGGAGGGCGAGCCAGGGATGGTCTGACCCAACGAGAAAAAAGGCATTGAGGAGTACGATAGAATAAACGAATCTGGGAATGCAGATCCATAATTCAATGAAAGTTGCGGCACAGTTAGACAGGGTCGTAAAAACAGCTTTTCGCACATTGGCCTTCATAGACTAAAGTACTGCGTACAGGAGTTGGGATGCTACGTTGCTGTTGTTTAAGACTTTATTGGGGCCCAATTTAAAATATTGTGTGCGGTTGAGCTCAACTATCTGCAGGAAAGATGCAAATAAGACTGAAAGAATGCAGAAAAAGAATTACACAGCTGTTGCCGGGACTGAATGTTTTTAATTAAAAGGGAAGATTAAATATGTCAGCACTTTATTCCCGAGCGGGTAGAAGACAGAGGGGAGATTTGATAGAGGTATACTACATTATGAGGCGTATAGAGAGTGTAAATGCAAGCGGGCTTTCTCCACTGATGTTGGGCGAGAATACAACTGACGATCATGGGTGAAATGTGAAATGTGAAATGTTTAAGGGAAACATGAGGGGAAACTTCTTCACCCAGAGGGTCGACAGAGTGTAGACAGTGCTGCCAACGCAAATGATAATTGAGATTCCGATGTCAACGTTTAAGAGATGATTGGAGAAGTACACGGATGAGAGGGATATGGATGGCCACGGTCCGAGTCCGGGACGATGGGAGTAGGCAGTTTAAATAATTCCTCACTGACTGGACGGGCTGGAGACCCTGTTTCTGTGCGGCGGTTCCCTATACCTGTCTGACTGTATGTCTGGGTTAGAGCTTCAGTGTCCCACAGCACCGACCAATCTAGAAAGTCGTTGACACTGTTCGATCCCTCTGTCCTTGCACACACTGAAGCGTGGAGACTGCGTTAATGTATGGTTACAGCATAAGAAGATGGAAGCTTTTAAAATTGTTTATTCTGTATTCTCCAATTGCCTGCAATGCTTTTGAAGGAAGACAAGTGTGAGCCCGGATATTTGCTTTGCTCTCGCTGCGTTTTCAGTTTGTGTAGTTTTGTATGTTACATTAATTATTGATTTCAGACGGAGACATGGATTCCACACCGGCCATGTGGATTCAGGGTTAAATGGATCGAAATATTAGCGTATCTACATGCGATACGATAAAACCACGATTCAGTGGTAAATAAGCTTTAGGATAAATTGGTGTGTACTTGAATTGGGAATTTAGAATTGACATTTTGGAAGGCTGGTTCTTTTAATAACCGCCAGAAGCTGCTGTTGGGCACTTTGAAATGCTGGTTTTAAGTTGTAGGGCTCCACTGGAAAAGGTGTTTTGCAGACATTGTAGCATTTACCCTGTAATATGTAAATGTCAGGTCAGTTCAGAAAACGCGCTGGTGCAGTCAATAGCTCAGCCATTTGCTTACGTCATCAGCCCTAATTCCATTAATTATCCGGGTGCCGCTGTGTGGTCAGATTAAAAAGATTAATTACTCAGCCCTATTTCTCAGAGCACTGTAACTGCAGACTCGCAATAGAGTTGTAAAGTGTACCGAAGTTTCGACTCTCCATGCGGAACACGGCTGCCATTTGTCTTCCAGCCAGAATTCATTCTGTCTACTACACCATCTGCCTTCTGTTAGGAAACCAATTCTGAATCAACGCAGCCAGGTTTCCCTCGATCCCATGCCTCCTGACTTTCTGAATGAGTCCACTTTGGGGAACTGATCAAACGCCTGACCATAATTAATGCCCCCACATCGATTATCCTGGTTCATCCGTTAGTTTTATTTACACTTTTTCAATTAAATCCATCTGGCTCATTAATGACAACATACCATGCTTTCTCTCCGTAGCCAGACTACGCTTCTCCAAATACTCATTAATTCCCTCTTTAGTAATCGTCTCCAGTACTTTACCCACTACTGATGTAAGACTCCCTGGTCTATTATTCCAAGAAGTATCCCTGCTATTTTTCGTCAACAAATGAATAAGATTTTCCACGCTCCAATCTTCTAGTTCTACTTCCGTGACCAGCGAAAACACAAATATCCTGTCCAAAAGCTCAACAATATCTGAGTTCGCCTTCCAAAATTCCGGCACCCAGGAATCATCTATCATAATGTTTTCCCAAGTTTCCAGCGCATCCTCTTTCTCAGCGTCGGCACGTTCGAGCATATCTGCCTTATTACGTTGTGGGCACATTGATCAATGCATTCAGTAAGGATCTTCACTGTTTCCTTGGTCTCCAGACACGTTTTCCTCTTTTACCTCTGATTTGCCCACACTCTCCCCAGTCTCCTCCTGTTCTTCACAGTGCACTCGTCAAGGATTTCTCAAATCCCCCTATCACTCCTTTAAATCCACTGTTATATTCCTTCCTGTCTACATTGTGACTCGCTATAGCGTTATTTGATCCTTTCTTCCTGTTCTGTAAGTATCGTTCTTTCTTCCTCTTGACGTGTTGTCCAAATTCCTTGTCTCCCAGGGTTACTTAACACTGTCATCCTTTCCCTGCGTCACTGAGACAAGCCTATACTGAACCCCGTGTAACTGCTCCCTAAACAATCCCCACATATCTGTTTCGCAATACCCCGAGTGCGTCATTTCCCAATGTACCTTCCTAAAATCCTGCCAGCCAGCACCATAATTCGCAGACCCCCAAGTAAACACACTCCACACTCTCTGGTCCTATCCCTGGGCAAGGCAAATGGAGGGGAGTTCTGTCCTATCGTTCTGGAATGCTAACCCGCGGAGAGATCTGTCGCCTGACCCGTTTCCTTTTCTAATATTAGATCCGGTACGGACTGTTCGCTAGTGCGCCTGTCTTCTTGTAGTGACATGAATCCTTCCTGGACACTACCAAGAAGTTATGCCATAATTAAAACTTTTACACTGGGGAGATGCCAAAGAACATTATGGATGTTTCAGTTACTCATGTAAATAACCCGGAAAATGTCCAATTCCGCTTCCCGATCGGTTCCTCTCTGTTCCAGTTGCAGTTACTTTGTTAGAGGGCGGCTGTACAGAAAACTCCAAATGTTTCTGTGTTCGTCTCACATTTTATTAACAAACGAACGCTCCACGTTGTCCTCCTTTTCTGCAGTTGCGATACTATCCCTGGTTTGCCATCGCACTCCCTTTACATTATGTTACACGACCCTGTCCATTTTGAAACATCTAAAACGCGGAAAGCCCTGAAGCCATCCCTGCCCTTGTAACAGTCGAGTGTCTGTGATAGTTTGGAACATACTTCAACCAGTGTAATATTCACACCAGCAGCAATGAGCGCTTGTATTGCCACCAACCTGAATTTATGATGAGGGCAATCTTCCACCAATTCTGCAATTTCCGGGCGACCAGGCACATGATTGTTTGAGTTTATGACATATTTGCCAAACCTGTTCATTGCAAAACGGTTTTATTTGAAAACTCCGCTGAACTGTCATAAGACACGGGCATTATCTACACAGATGGCCATTTAATGTAAACACATACATCATTCCATTCCTCAGCTCTTCTCTGAATTTCCTCTGTGTCAGTGTATAGATACAAGTATTGGTACACATGCTGAGTGTTTGCAACATGAGCCTAAATTGTTGTAGGATGTATACCGGGGAACTCAAATATCTGTCCTCGTAAAAATAGTTTTGCAATTGCCATTTCAGGGTATGGGCTACAGAGGGCATCCACAATAATATGAAATTAGCTGATATAGAAAATAGCAAAATCATCGATTTTCTGCGTTTTTCCACCTCGGCATCTTTCTGATTGTCGCCGCTGTGCCGAAGCTTTCTGCGGACTCTATTTGCCACAACGATATGTCTTACAGTTAACCCGTTAAACACCAAGATTAAGCCGATTGGTATCATTGGTGTTAAAATACTCAGCAGTAATTGGTATCCTCTCCACACGGGTGAAGTAAGGTATTCATATGTGCCGGTGCACCGCCACGGCATGTTGTCAATGATGACGTAAGGTTCAGTGGCAAAGTATAACGGGGCACATCTCCCGCAGCTCACTATAACCACGGTCACCATAACCACCGTTGCTGTTCTCTCGGTGCAGTATCTCTCCCGCATCTTTCGGCAACATATTGCGATGAACCGATCGAAGGTAAAACTGACCGTGAACCAAACCGAACAGTCCGTCGTTACAACCCGAAATACAACTGTTAGAGCGCACACAGGAGTGATGAGCAGGGATCTGGAATAAATGTAGATATTGTTGGTTTGGTCCACTAAAGCAACAACGATAACCGCCATCAGATCCGCTGTTGCCATTCCAACCAGGTAACGGGTGATGCATTTGGAGAGACCGCATTTTCCCCGAGATAGTATCACAATCGCCGTTAAATTAACTGCAAGAAATTGGGAAAGAAAATAGAAATACGGTCAGTTCCCTGAATGCCCCCATTCTACCGATGCTATGCAGGGTATGGTCTATTTGGAAGTGGTAATCCAGTGTGTGCGGTCTCGGTCGCTGCACTCCGGCTGGAGGACAATGACGGATGTGAGTGTCAGTGGATTGGCGACATTCCCAGAGTTTAGAGTGAGGCATCCGAGTTCCACGACTCACGGACCGGTGAATAGTCGATCGCACCTGTAAACAACACCATTTCCATTATTAGAGGTGAAAGAACAGACAGGATTATTTGCAGCGGTCTCAAAGTGGCATCATGGAGATATAAAGCACGAGTTCTCATTTACTGACTTACAGAAGAATAGACCTATCTGTCGTAAATAGACTGGACCGTCATTTAAATAAGCTGCCACGTTGTTATAAGATCGGAGTGTCTGCACTGATAGAGACTCGGACCTAGAAAAGCAGAGACCAGCATCACTTCAGAAAGCCTAGCGAGGTGAAATTATGAAACAATGTCAATATCAACACGAACATAATTGATAAAAGAAAAATCACTTTGATCAAATTATGAAACAACGACAATATCGACACCAGCTTAATTGAGAAAAGAAGAAAACACTGCGATCGAAATATGAAAAATAAAAAGAAAACTATTAGATGCCTAAATCCTCCATGCTGAAAACACGTTTCAGGCGATGGTAGCATCTGTGCTTAATAACAGTGCGGATACCGCAGCAGAGTAACGACGGCACCATACATAAAGTAACCAGCTCCGGCATCTTACCTGGGACACCAACCGCTACAAGTGTGGGATAGAAAACGGCCGCGATGTAGTAAATCGCCGGATATCCCATATTACGTCAGAAGCAGCGTTCAGTTTTACGGAGCGTTTCAGCTGCTCAGATGGACTGGTGATCGGTTTAGCAGACTTTTATTGAGGTGAGAGCAATTCCACTGAGGCAATTAGCGTGGCGATCACGTCAGGGACATTAGTGACAACCAACTGCACAAACACTTACGTTAAGCTATTTGTGCTCACTCAATCCCCGAGTCGTGAATTTGACTCCTCTGCAATGTAAACCCTTCAAAACAAAATATGATGTGCTTTTTTTTCATGTTATTTTCCATGATACCTGGCTTCAGCTATTTAAATGAAGATATATTTTGTCATTGTTGCTTTTAAATCAGGCATTCAGCTTGAAGTCCATTTATTTGGAATATTTGACGGAGCACAGTCGCTTCTGAAATTGAGGGAAGCAGTTTGTTCTGGCGGGTGAAATGGAGAACACTTCTATATTAAAGGGAAACATTCTTTCCTTCGTGCCAATCATTCTGGGCTGTTTCAGTGATGGAAATCACAGTGACAGCTGACATGTGTTACAATAAAATATACTGCACATCTTCCTCCAAACACTTTTAAAGATTCACAGCGATATTCCAGAGACCTGTCGTCAAAAAGGGAGAGTGTCCTCGGGAGATTAGCGAGGGCTGTGGACAGTTTGAAGAACAATGTTTTCCAGCGCACACATGGGCAGTTTGGCAGGAACTTGACCTGTGCCAGTGAAGGACTTGACCGCCCCATACCCGTGACGTGCGATGCAGTCTGTTTAACTTCAAAGATATTCTCAGACCTGCCACAATTCTACCACTATTTCTCCATCAATTCTCTGTTTGAACAAATATAGTAAGCAAAATCTATGATCAATCAGCAGGTTCTCAGGCTGCTGTATAATTTGCCACGAAGTTGCATTTTCTCCTCCTGATCTACTGTCAGGTATATTGTCTTTCGAGCGTCACTATGAGTATGTGCAGAACAGCGGATGTGTTCAAGCTCACCTGTCAATCACACTTCCTTCTGCTCCTGCAGTGCACCGCTCCGTGCTGATTATGGTTCTCGTACCGATGAACGTCCCTCGGCTTATTGGAGAAAGTCTCATCACTCTGTTTCCATTGTGAAACTCGTACTAATGTGCGGCCCTCGATTGAATCGAGAAAGTATCACCACTGCCTTCAAATTCATCTTCCCAAAGTGAATCGCTCCGTAACGTTCAGGGTTGAACTCCATCTGTAACTTCTCAGCGCTGCTCTGCGTCCTGTCACTGTCCTGTTGTAAACTCTGACTACCTTCTATACTATCCATAATCCCACCAACTTGCACATCATTGGAAATACAATAACTCACCGTTCCACTTCCTTTTTCACATCATTTTTAAAGCAGAAACATCCGGGGGTCTCAGAACAGATCTCTGCACGACAACACTGGCGCCAACATCCAAATACAAAACGCTCCATCCACAACTACACTCTGCCTTCTTTGGCATCAATCCTGAAGCCACAAGCCAACTTTTCCAGGATACAAAGTTTTCTAAAGTTCTGAAAGGTGATACCATGTTTAACAGAAGGATGACCGTCACATCCTCACAGAATTGAATCAAGCACGTGAGAGATGATCTGCCCCTCACAAAGCCACACTGATTCTTCCAAATCAGTTACTGCTTCTGGAAATTCCCGTAAATCCTGTATCTAAGAATGTTCTCCAATTGTTAGCCCGTTACTGAAGTAGGACTCACCGCCTCCCGCAGTCACCCGGGGATTTTCCCGACCACACAAGAAGGCTTATTTAACCTACTGGTTTTATTTCAAAAGTTCCAGTACAGCCTCTCTCTTAAGCTCGATATGTTGTCGCACGTCGGCCCGTGTAACGCTCTCCTCGCAAGTATCCCCTTCACTGGTGAATACTGAATTCAAGTCTTCATTCAGAACTTGCCCTTCCACCCCCCCCCCCCCCACTCCACCCCCCGACTTCAGGGTCTTGTTTCATCTTCTATCCCCAACAGGTCCTATACTCATTCCAGTCATCATTTTCTTCACATACTACTTAATGAGATAGTCTACTCTTTTATTTATTCTACCAAAGTGCATTCCTATGTACCTCCGACATTGTCTTCCATCTGCCATTTCTTTGCCATTCCCTAATCCGTGTGTCCTTCTTTAGCCTCCCTATGACCTCAATGGGATATGACCCTCATCTGTTTTTGTTCCACCCCTAAATCTGCCATAAAACCATCACCAACTTCATCGAAGTCATTGACATAGAATGCAAAAAAAGTGGTCTCAACCCCCGAGGTTACTGGAAAAGAAACATGGGTTAGAACAATTTTATCATGTTCTTAGAAGTACCTCGAGTCTTCATCCTCAATAATAGTCTATAACATTGTCCAAAACACTGGTCACCTTCACTCACATCGCTCCTAAGTAGAACATATTCTACTTAAAAGAAAGAGATAAAATATATTGAAAAACAGTCGCCCCCTCAGCCCGGTTTCTGGAACAAGGAACAACAATAAACATTTGTTGTGGTGTGTTGGTCAGGCCAGGATATTCAACACTATTTTTGCACAATTTTTAATCTATTGAATATGCATATATTTATTTGTATATGTATTTCCGTAATTATGTATTTATGCGTGTCCATATTTATGGATGTGTGTATTTATTTGATCCTTGTTTCTTTGCTTATTTATCTATTTCTCTTCTATATTATGTATTGCATTGAACCACTGATGCTAAGGTAACAAATTTCACTACAGATGCCTGTGATAATAAACCTGATTCTGATTCCGTAGTAACGAACTATGTGACGTATATAAAGCAAGGACATGATACACCTTGGCCATTGCCGTGTCCGTCGGTCACCACTGGGTGGCTCTCCCCTCTTCAGAATAATTCACCGGTGTATTAGAGAACTCTCGCTCTCGGTCAGCTCGTCGCCAGTCTCCGTCAGTCTCTTCCGTTCTCCTCAGCTCAGGTAAGATGCTTATTGAAGGAAGGGACTGAACCACAGGGCAGTTACATTTATAGTGAACAGGAACAGTGAAAGCAAGAGCGACGTGTGAGATCACGGCAGCTGTATGTCGTAACCATTGCCATTCATCCCATCGAGGTGCGCTGGCACCAAATACACCATCACACTCATGTTTCATTAATTCCATTTTAATCACAATATTCCAATCTGCTTCGTTGGTTAAACCAGACCAAGATACCAGCGGCCTATTAAACGAACTATCGTGAAAGGATATTACTCACAACACGCAAAAGGAAGCGAGAAGCATATGACAGGAGAGCAGAAATAGTTGCATTTTTCAGCAGCACTGAGTCGGTCAGATCAGAGGTCACAGTGGAATGATCGCGTTCCAGAGAGAAGGGACTTACAATCCCAAACGGATGCTCAGCTTCAACACCCCACTTCAACAGAGGCTTGATGAAGTGTCAGAATCTGATCACACGCGACGCGTGGGAACTGATTCATAGTTCTGTCCAAAAGTGGGACTATGCGCGCTGCAGGCTCACTGTGAAAAGTAACAAAGGAATTGCCCGGCTCTGGACAATCTGGATTACATTCTGTTGACACTGGGTGGATACGACAGCTGCAGTCGGGTTGCGAAGTCGACAAGTTGAACCCCATGTCAGGGTCATGACAGATGGAAACACTGCACTCTTGTCTTTTGTTGGTCCCTACCGTGTCTCACAGTGTCACTGGACAACTGGACGCTTGCAGCACTGGACCGGTCTATAGTCTAGTTCCTGTTATCAAATATCAGAAGTCTTCATGCAGCATGCTATCGAAGTTATAAAGTTTATCTTTAATTTACGCCGTCTGATCAAAACAAATATTTATTGCGTGAACGAAGCGTGGAAGTGATTCCGGTCAGAACAGAGCTAAATGCAGCACAGAGGGGAAGTGTTACTGCTATTTGTATCCCACGGGTTAATGAGGGACAGATCCCTATTAAACATGGTCTCAATCACCGAGTTAACAACTGTAATGAACAAGGAAGCGAGTGCCGGTCAGTCTCGCCGGAGTGTGGATGATCGGCTCTTGTCGAAAGGATTTAAAACATGAGCGCAATGACGTCTGAAGCAGCGCTAAGACTCTACTTGAGAGGAAAGAAGCTGCATCCAAGTCAGTGACGAAGTATTAGCCACCGTGTGACTGCACCGGAGTGAAAACAGAGTAAGTTCTCGGCAGAGTCAGATCTGCTATTTTAGTTACAAAAGGAGATTGGTGTCCGACGGGACTGTCCACCCAATGAGAAGCTTCTCGAAAAAACGCACAGAAGGACAATCGCGTAGTGGCAGTGATGAGATTCGAGGCCGCGTCACCCAAGAAACGGGATCTAAATTAAGCGTTAGAGACCTCTCGGCTGCACTACGCTGAGCAGATGACACCATGCAGTTTGCCGGCAGTTCGACCCTTTGCACTTCAACATTGAAGTTCCCACCCAAAAACAAATGGACTACAGCGTGGGAAAGTAACACGTGGAGGGACGGTGTCCGCGAGAGCGATGGGGGTCGGAATGTGAGCGATCATGAAAATAATGAATGATGGCAGCCCGAATATAAATTTCTAAGTAACACGTACGATCGTAACGATTGAGATTAATTGAGTTTGGGATTAGTGTGTGCCTGAAGCAAATTTCCGACTCAGGCAACATTTGCATTTCGTCACACTGAAAGGGATCAAAGGAGGGTTATTTTGGTGTCTGGCCTCATTCCTGAATTGAGTGAATTTAATCAACAGGACAACGGTGAAGGTGATGCGCAATTCGAGTGCGCCAGCTATTTCTGAAGCATGGTTTTAGGAGCGGTCGGATCCGTGGCTTCATCTTTCGGTTGATTATATTTGGGAGAAGACGGGGAGCTGAGGGGAATAGTCATATCTGGATCAGGCAAACAACCCACCTGTTCGGATATGATCAACAATGAGTAGCGAGGTGAAGCGGGTTGATCAAAAGAACCAAACGGAGAATATTTGCGGCTGCTGTGATGAAAAAAAAATCGAAAAATCGGGGGGGGGGGGCGGGGGGAGGGAGGGTCCAACCAGAAGTCGCGGAATTCCAGCTGCGAAGTTTCCAGGGCTTTAAAATGAATGGCAGTGAGCGGGTTTACATTGCATGTGAGGTATTTTCTACAAGGTCTGGACGGAACCCTATGGGAACATGTTTTTCTTGTGAGTAAAGAAGGATCTACTTCTTGTAAACTGAAATTATATTCTTCAGACCAAATTCTAAGTTGCACCGTTTCCAGGTAAATACATGTCATTTACTGGGTGTCTGACAAACACAAAAAAGAAATAGAACTTTCACAACTGTAATGTCGCCCCTCACATCTGGGACAACCATCTAAACCACGCTTGCTATAGATGAGGTTCCAACTCACAGCATCGGCATTTCCCCACCGTGTACTGACATATATCTAGCACCACGGATATATCCAGAGTCAGCACGCGGATTTAAATATCAGGAAAGTCGGATGAGTAGAAAGACTTTTCTGAAGGAATATTGCCTCCTCTCTCAGAGAGACAAGTAACAACTCTGGAAGCAGGGTAGGAAGGAGATATGAATAGCTGACTGGAAGAATAACTAAGCACATACGTGCAAGTACAGGTGAAAGTTTCTTCAGAAAACACCATGACGAAATCCATAGTTGAAGAAATCATAGTTTGACCGTCTACGCCATTGGAGATTTTATTTGGTGACAATAGAAACCTTCCCTTCACTCATAGCGAACAGAAGCGGCCCTAAAGCCGACTCCTGACAAACACCACTAATTAACTCTGTTCAGTCCCACTCCTTGCATTCTGCCATTCTGATAATCTTCCCTTCGTCATCGCATATTTCTGCAGTCAAGGTGTTTTATCTTGCTTAGAATCCTCGAGTGCGGCATCTTGTCAAAAGCGTTCTGAAAATCCAAGTAAACAACATCCACTAGTTTCTTTTATGAAATCTGCCTTTTGATTTCCTCAAAGAATTCCAACAGATTTACCTAGCTACATTTCCCCTTTCGAAACCACGGTAAAATCCGGCCCATTTTATCCGGAGTCTCCATGTACCTGAAATCTCATCGTTAACAATGGAACCCTACATCTTTCCAACCACTAAGGCCAGGCTATCACTAATGCATGGCTGGTTGTGACAATACTCACTGGCGGTTAATGGGTGCACGGAGGGAAGGGATGATTTGTGACGAGAGATATTAATCAGAGTGAGGAGGAAATTTAGCCTGGGTTTGTAACACTAGTGTAGCAATCATTGTGTAGAGCACGAGGATGTTAGGGGACGGGAGATATTAACCGGAGTGTGGAGGAAGGTTTGTAATAACGATGTAGTAATCGTTGTACAGAGGGAGGAGTGGTTGGTATTTGAGCAGGGATGTTAACGTTTGAATGGATGATGACATGACGCGGAATGAACTGGTGTGTGATGAGAGGGGAGACTCACTTCTGATCATCAGTAGGTCAGACAACATCTATGGCAATGAATAAACAGTCTACGTGTTGTATCATGGCCCTTCAGTAGGGCTGGAAATGAAAATAGAAGTTGTCAGGATATTGAGGTTTGCAGGACCGGAGAAGAGATAAGAGGCCAGAGTGGAGATATGAGGAAGAGGGAAGGAAGTTGTGCAAAATATCGGAAGTTAGATGAGTTGGTGTTGAGGCTATTAGTTTAGAGGTTAGCTACACAGATTATGAGGTGTAACTTATCAAAACTGAAAGTGGTCTCATTATGGCACAAGATAAGGCCATGGACAAACACGTCGCAAAGGGAGTGGGCAGATGTACTGAAATAGTTGTCCTCTAAGAATTCCCGCCTTTTTCTGCATAGAGCTGAGGCGCCCGATGAATTGTTAACAATTGTTAATGATTAGCAGTTTGCTTCCGGTCAGTATCTTCGTAAGCCCGGAAGTTCTATTACTTTAACTCTCTTCACGACATGCCATTGCTTCGCCTTTGATATTTTGAAATCTCGCGTCAATCCTCATCCCAGTTGAGATTTTACTTGAATGACGTCATGTTTATTTTTACCCCAGCTGTTGGAAGACACGTCAGTCTTGTGTAGTATTGAATATTCAGTGTGCTGGAGCGAGTATAAATGAATGACCGTGGAGATTCAACAGCTCAGAGTTTCTTCAGAGAGATCGCGGGCAGGTGGAAGACAGGCTGAATCTCACACAGCATGTTTGAAACAATCAACCGTGTTACAAAGATATTTTACATGATTATTGCCGGAATTGGTGTTCCTGGAAAGAATAAAGGCGAACGAACAGTTCTGAGTGTGCGGTCTGTGGGCTCGTTTAGTTTAGTTGCCGACAGCGTTGTAAAACGGGTGTCTCAGTGAGTGCAGAGTAGACATTGTGACAAAACTTGGCGTTGGTTCAGAAGTTCACTTTCATTTTAATCCGTGGCCCCGGCTAAAAATAAACCGGCAGTTGAAACAGACGTAGATTGGAAGATGGGAGGCACGGATACATTTTGTGGATTCATGGCAAGCACTTTTGCTTTATCAATGCATCTCGCTTCTCAAATTAAACTCCAGTAATACAGCCCGTTCTGCATCCTCACGGGCTACTTGGTGTTATTCCGTATTCAAATATAAGGTTATTCTGCTGTCTTTTGGAAAAATTAATGTAAGTTTGAAGGGAATGCGAGAAGCAATCACCGGCGAGGTTCTGGGGAGGAACGGTAGACATTACTTGTGTATTAGAATCCGAACCACTGGGAATTTCGAAATTCAGATAAGGGTCGTTGTGCGTTTTAGTGTTTGTTTCCACGCCCTATTTTGTGACGTGAAGAGGGAGTTCAAAGCCAACCCAGCAGAGTCCGCTGGAGGTCAGATGTTCATGCGACACTCTGCTCCGGAACAACAAACATCGAAGCGTTTAGAATAATGCCGCAGTTCCACGGAACAAACCCGAGGAGAGACAGATATTTCGAAGCAATTACATTATCCTTTCTTAAGAAATTGGATGGTTTAAGCACTCTCGTGTGAAATACTTGAAACTTCGGTGGGTCAGTCCGAATGAGAATTTTTTCACCGGATACCTTAATGTAGTCTGCTCGATACGCGCCCAAGAATAGCAGCAGAATTTAAAAGAAGCGCGCCAAGCGGGACTTCTGGTGGCATTTGAGAAACGGGGGAGTGGCAGAAGAGACTAAGGCATGAAATTGGGGGAAATATATTTGATTCGGACTCTAAACTTTATAACTTGACGAAGCAGAGAGAGTGTTGCTTCTCTGTGTGGGGAGAGTTACAGAACATCTGTTACAGGGACGCGGCAATCACCATCGCTGAGAAAGTTACCGAGATAGCCAGGCACTACACATCAGTCGAGAGCCTCATTCAGGAGATTGTGCTGAATTTTCCACAGCGCCCTCAGCGATGTCAAAAATGCTTCCTTCCCAAACACTGCTCCAAGTTAACAAGACACGTGTTGGAGGCGTCTGTGACTCTCCCTTTTCTCCGTTTTATCTCCAGAAATCAGTTGTCTATAAAATTTGGTTGCTCTTAATTTCCAGTTTAGCTCTGCTGTGAGACCCACGGAGAGGCCAGAGAGTAATTCACTCATTCTTTTTGCTGTTCACCCAGCGAATCTAGTGGCAATTGTGATCCTGTTCCGGGGACAGTGCGGACTCTCCACCTGCACCACTCGCTACCTGGTGGCCATGGCAACGGCGGATCTGCTAACCATCGTCTTTGAGGTCGTATTGTGGAGGCTCAGTTATAATTATTTCCCCGGGACTTTCCTGGACATCACGCCCGTGTGCAGCGCGATCGCTGCACTGGGTTTTGCAGCCATGGACTGTTCGGTCTGGTTCACTGTCAATTTTACGTTTGACCGGTTTATCGCAATTTGCTGTCAGAAGCGAAAAGCAAAGTATTGCACCAGGAAAACTGCGGCAGTGGCTCTGACTATAACCGGCGTTCTGCTCGGTTTTAAAAATGTGCCCTATCTATTATTTATATATGATCCAGCGAAAGTGATCGACAATATACCCTGGGACTGTATTCAGAAGTCGAGCTACTATACGGACCCCGGGTGGGTGGGATATCGATGGGTTTCTACCGTTCTAACGCCGTTACTCCCGTTCGTGCTAATACTACTGCTCAACGCTCTGACAGTCAGACACATTTTAGTGACCAGTCGCGTCCGTAAGGGGCTGAGGGGTCAGAACAATGCGGAGAACCGCAGTGACCCGGAGATGGAGAGCAGAAGGAGGTCTGTGATCTTACTTCTCAGCATCTCCGGGAGCTTCGTCATCCTGTGGTCAGTAAATATTTCGGAATTCATTTATAACACGATTGCCCATTTGGAGCAATATAACTACACCGGTACGGAATACATTTTTGAACAGGCCGGATACATGCTGGTGATACTAAGTTGCTGCACAAACACGTTTATTTATGGGGTAACTTTGTCCAAGTTCAGAGAGCAGTTCATCAGCGCAGCGCAATACCCGTTCACATCAATCATTCAACTAGTTCATAAAGAAAGTGTCTAAGTACTTCGCGCAGGCGGTCGCAATGTTTTCCATCTTGACACTACAGAGCTGGCGGCCATCAGAGAACGTGGCAGCGGGCAGAGACACAGCACTAGAACATACTTTAAGATTTCTCTGCATTTCCTACACTCCCTGTGTACCGAATTTGTTCATTTGTAGCCTGTACCTCTTATGCACATCCTCCTTCTCATTCAGAGCACCAACGTTTCCCAATGACGGCAGCATCAGCAATGCCTTTCATTCCGACACAAGCACTTTTCTTTCAAAGGTCACGGAGAGGAGGCAGGAGAATATTTTGATAATCGTGGATGATCTGGTCGCAGTGTTTCCACGTTGACACTACAGAGCTGGCTCATTGGAGAACGTGCTAGCGCGGAGAATAAAACTGGTTCAGAGCCCGAAAGCGACGGAGCACGGTAACAGCCACTTCGGTACCCGCAGCCAGTGACCTCCCCCTCCAGCCGATTATAAAACTCATGGAAACATTTTTATTTTCTCACATATTCTCGTTGTCGTCACCGTCACACTGCTTTCGAGAATGATGGAGCGGGTCAGCATCTGAGGTCGTTCAGGACCAAAACGGCGGAAATGCCCCTCATTCGTTGATTTAGTTTTGGATGAAACGAAAAAGAAAGTCAACTGACTACTCTAACGTACAGTAAACCTTGCACTTGTACTTTGCATTAGATAAACCTGTTATGGAGGAAACATTAACAGAACAGAACTCGTGCAGTATTTTCCTAATTGTGTAAAACCCCAATATCTACTCTGCCTGAAGGAGGGAATGTCATCTCACTTCCTGATTTCCAATAAATTTCCATCCAAGCAAACTACATGTTGAAACTCCTTTGCATTCAATCCAGTACAATGGTGCGCTTACTAACATACAGTATGTACATACTGTATTTATTCTCAGCTAAAACTGTTAAATCCTCCGGTCTGGACATGGACAAGCACACTCTTTCCTCAAATGCTAGGAACTTTCGGACTATTTTAGTGGTCGTTATTACTGTAGCGTTGTGGAGATTTACATAAACATTGCTGTGCAGTCTGATTGTTAAATGCTATTGTGTAGTGACTTTGTGATGATACAAACTTTATATATTACTATTGGGACAATATGTACCCTGTTTATGTACCATAACCTTTCAATTTCCTCTTTCAGTTCGTCATATTTCTAGTGTTTTTCACTTATTGACTTCAGTATCTTGTGTGCATTTGCAATGGCCGAATCTATTTAATAAATTGTTTTCACTTGTTTCTCCTGTGATATTATATCCGGACGGCTATCATGTATCGTCCAGCTCTAATAATGGATCGGTCAGAATACCATTGTCGGACTGTGTCTCTAAATTTCCATCAGGATTGTATCTATAGTAATGGATCATATCCTTCATGAGTTGCACTTTAAAGCAAAATTTTGGTGAATGATGTTTGCCAAATGATTGTCCTGTGTAAGGAATCAGATTGAATTAAACTGTTGCAAGGTCCTGCAATGTGTTGGACAGTTTTCGGATTCTCTTGGCATTTTCTGCTTTTATCGTCTCGACATTGCTGGTCTTTTATTGCGTATTTTTCACAGCTATGTCTTAACCATCTGCTCTTGTATTCCCACAAGGAACCACTCTGTTTCAGGGAAGAAGTATCTAACTCAGAACCGGTCATTTCCGACAACTTGTCGACAACTGGTCTGTCAGATCGTGGGGATAACTTCCCTCGAGGGACATGCGCTTCCATTGCTTCCCTTTATCTTCTGCAGTGATAATTTGTGGATATGCATATCCACAATAGCATATGCTCGTGTCGAGTGCGGAATCATGTTTTCGTTGATGGAGATATATCACCAGTAGTTTTATCTGACCGTTATGTAAATTTCTTTGTCTGTTATTCGTCTCCCTCCTTCTGTCTCAGCTGGTATTAATCCAAGTGTGTGCGACTTTATGCTGTCGTTTCTAAACTTTATGACTTCTGTTGTTATTTTTCTTGATACATTTTACAGATCGGTTTCAGAAATTAAGCCAAATGGGGAAGAAGTTAATAGGGGTACAGCAAAAATACTTCTTACTTTTGATATATGTTATTATTGTACTCTGTTTGGCAATTATCTCAATACCTGAAGAAAATTATTTGAACGTTTTTCCTTTATCGCTCTATGTTCGATTTCTTTTGCCTGTTTATATCTCAAATACTCACAAATGATACACCCTGGTTTCCTCAGGGGAATCTGGGGAAGACAATCTCCGCCCCGCCAAACGTGTGAGGCAGAGGCGCGAGATCACCCCAAGCACCCTGTTTGTGTGGATACCGTCTAATTCGTTACCCTGTTAATAATGTGCCACAAAATCGCAGGCAGTACAGCACATACAACTAAAAGACTTAGCTTCATAATTCTGAATTTGACTGCAGGGTTAGTAAAGAATGGAAGAAAACAAAACAAAAAAATGTGCCGATTGTAATGAGCCAGTTTAATGTGCACAAGTTGGAGCTCACGGCTTCCCAAGTCACCGATCCTCAATCCATCTCACCCCGGGATTTGTCGAATCACGCGACTCTCCGGCCTCCTCTCTCGAACCACAGACACAAAAAATCCGCAAGCCTAACCTTAGTTTCCCTCACCAGAAAAACCTCTCCTCCAATTCGACCATCGTGACTGGATGGCACACATTTCTCCACATCTCTTATCCTCAATAATAAACCAAATATAACATAAAAACAAGCAGCTCTCACAGAACCGCACAGAATGATTTATATCCAGCACAACAGTAAAACAATATGAGCCCTGGCATTACACATTGACCGGTTTGGTTATATGAAGCTGTTCTGTTTAATGTTCTACAAACTCTATATTATCTTTGTTTTCGTTTAATTTTCTGCACTTATCTAGTGTACAGTACATGTCTATATCGATAGAAAATTGTTCTGCTCCTTGTAACAATTGTTTAGATTTAATGATGAAGTAGCGTATAATTTCAGATCATCCATGTATCGAAGGTGTGTCACAGTATACTTCGTTTAGTTGTCTTTGATTTGATACCATTTGTTCGTCCAATTCAATAGATTAGACAGCGTGTTGAAAGCTACAAGAAACTATAGAGCAAACACGAGGAAATCTGAAGTTGCTGGAAATTCAAGCGACACACATAAAATGCTGGTGGAACACAGCAGGCCAGGCAGCATCTATAAGGAAAAGCACTGTCGATTTTTCGGGCCGAGACCCTTCGTCAGGACTAACTGAAATGAAAGATAGTAAGAGATTTGAAAGTAGTAGGGGGAGGGGGAAATGCGAAATGATAGGAGAAGACCGAAGGGGGTGGGATGAAGTTAAGAGCTGGAAAGGTGATTGGCGAAAGTGATTCAGAGCTGGAGAAGGGAAAGGATCATGGGACGGGAGGCATCGGGATAAAGAAAAGGGTGGGGGGGGAGCACCAGAGGGAGATGGAGAATAGACAAACAACTAAACATGTAAGGGATGGGGTAAGAAGGGAAAGAGGGGCAATTACGGAAGTTAGAGAAGTCAATGTTCATGCCATCAGGTTGGAGGCTACCCAACCGGTATTAAAGGTGCTGTTCCTCCAACCTGAGTTTGGATTCATTTCTACTGTCTTCCGGTCTTCTCCTATCATTTCGCACTTCCCCCATCCCCCACTACTTTCAAATCTCTTACTATCTTTCATATGCTGGTGGATAGATCGGAAGATCTACTCGGATCATAAACTCGGATTTTACGCAATAGCGTTCATGCACGCAGAGTGAATTCTGGTTCTTTATACTCACCAACGCCGAATGCTTGCAATTTTCCTGAAGGTCCATGAACACCTGTCCAGAAGCTTTCTCAGATATGTTGCCTACAAAAATGGACAACTGCTTCGGCCATTTTTACAAATTCCGTTGAGCAACATGGTTCTTCCTTGGTCTAATATACTTTCTAAGCAGGGTCACAGACAAACTTGTTTTGTCGTGGTAGCCAAACATTTTAATTCCGATTGCCTTTCACGTTCTGGCATGTTGCTTGGTGCCCTTCTCCTGTTCCAAGGTGAAGAGTAAGAAATTGTATTCCGTCTGTGTAGCACCCAAACTAATTTTATTAATATAGATTTCGCGTTTCAGTTAAGAAAAAAAAAATGCTTCTCCCCTCTTCTTCTATTCCCCACACTTTACCGCTTCTCACTTGCTTATCATTTCACCCGGCACACTTTCCTCCGATATCTATCCTATGGCCGTTACTCCTGTCCTATCAGAATTCTTCCTCACCAGACCGTTATCTTTCCGACTAACCTGGCTTCATCTGTCACCTTCTAGTTATTTTATCCTCCATTCACCTTTCATAACCCGAGCGTCTTTCCCCTTCCCTTCCAGTCCAGAACAAGACCCTGGGCCCGAAACTTCAAACTTTTATTCATATGTATAAATAGGTGTTGTAGACCAGCTAGCTGCCGCAACATTTTGTGTGTGTTCTTTTACTGACAGGTGATTAGTTCATCAAAACCAGTCTCCTGCCTACTCACAGTAACAACTAACTCAATTATCCATCTCTATCTTCAATAAACAAATTGAGTTGGCTTCCAAGGTCCTCTTTGAAAACACATTCCACAGGTCCAACACTTCATGTCTCAAGAATCTTCATCCTATCTGAGATCTAATGGACGAGGTTTCATTCCGAGGATGTTCTGACAAATCGGTCCTTCTCCTTTCAGTATCCGGCGGGTTTCAATAAAATCCGTCTTCATTATTCTTGCAGTCCAATCCCGGCCTGATTTTCCCATCTGCCCGCAGATCCAAGTCCCCATTATCACTGTAACATTTAATGAGTATTACAATTAGGTTTATCATTGCTGACATATGTACGTCGTCAAAATTGTTCCTTTGCGGCAATAGTGCAGTGTAAGGTTACCCAAGTTCCCAAAAACAAATAAATAGTTGAAAAAATAAATATGTAAGTGTTGCGCATGAGTCCATTGTCCATTCAGAAGTCTGAGTGAAACGGTTCTTGGAACGCCGATTGTCGATCTCTACCTCCCATCCGATGGCGGTAATGAGACGAGAGCATCTCCTGCATGGTGAGAATACTTATTGTTGAATGCTGCCTACATCAGACGGTCTCTTGAAGATAACTTTGATGGCGGAGAATATTGTGCGAATGATGAAACATTGTAAACACTCTATAAGTACGTGCGATCCTGTCATTTACAGAATATCAGGACGTGCCCGTGATGAACCCGGCTCAACAGGCTCGGAGCAGTCTCGATGGGCTGAGTGGCCTACTTCTGCTCCTATATCTTATGGTCTAACATTCTGTAAATACACGCGATCCTTTCATTCACATACATCGTGCCAGGTTGTAGCCATGCTGAAGCAGGGTAAACTCTCTGTAAATAATTGCGATGCTGTCATTTAAGCATGTCATATCAGTTTGATCCGTGCTGAAACAGGTGAAACAGTCTATAAATACTTGCGATCCTATCATTTACAGAATATCAGTGTGTGACGAGATCCGTGAGAACACACTCCGCCATACATCTGTGAATATTTGCAAGAACCTTTAGTGATGGAACAAATCTGCTTCGGCTGCTAATGAAGTAGGGACGTGGATTTGCTGGCGTACCTTCCTCGAGAGCGCATCATCATTTTGCTGGGCCCTGAAAAATCATTTGAGATGCTCACGCCCAGCAACTTAAAGTTGCTCACTCTTTCCACAACAGACCATTCTACGAGAAATGGAGTATTCCCTCCCCTTTCCCGAATCAAGAATGAATTCCTTCATCCTGCTGACCTTGTTAGCGAAGCTACCGTTGTGACAGCATTTGCCCTGCAGACCGTGATTCGGCTGGGGAACAATAAGTGGGATTCCGGGGGGTGGGGTGACGGATCGTTCAGCTCTAAGGGCCTGTTCTGCGCCACATCTCTAACTAATTGAAAGTAAAATCTCCTGCCTTCTTCCAGTAACTATTGACACCCTTACAAGTCAAGATTTTTAAGCAAAATCCGCTTTAACTAAACTCAATGATTTGGCATCAACATTTCATGTGGTAATGGATGCCACATATTCAGCACTGCTCTACTAAAGAACTGTAATGGTATTCCGAGGCTGGAGAAGAGGGGATCAGATAGGATAGAATACAAGACGGTGACATATGGGAAGGGGGAGGAGTAACATAGGGAGTTGATGGACAG
The DNA here is from genome assembly GCF_048418815.1 of Hemitrygon akajei. Taxonomy (NCBI): domain Eukaryota; kingdom Metazoa; phylum Chordata; class Chondrichthyes; order Myliobatiformes; family Dasyatidae; genus Hemitrygon; species Hemitrygon akajei. Next base: position 2,634,855 of record NW_027331927.1, on the reverse strand, counting down.
GTAAGGGGATGAGGTAAGACAGGGAAACCGGAATGGGGGTGGCATGGTGGGCGGGTAAAATAATGGAAGTTTGATAAATCGATGATCTTGCCATCCGTTAGGAGTCTATCCAGACGGAATATATCATTACTCCTCCAAACTGTGTGGCCTCACCACAGCAGCAGAAGTGGCCACGGACTAACAAATTCTTCTTTATATATTCTGTTTGCAAGATCTATAACCCGGGCAATTTCCAGAGTGAAACAGAGCAGCACAATGACAGGACAGCTTTGGTCCATCTTGATAAACCCATGGGTTTTAGGAATGCACAGGCTCAACAATAACAAACATGAAAGCGAGAGATCCGCCTTAGAGTGTTTCAAAACAGACTTCACAGACTTCTCGAATCGTCATTCCTTCGTCTTTGAGATTTCGCAATTTCGTGCCAAGCTATCCATACATCATCACAATTGGGATTTTACTCGAATTACGTCATGTTTATTTTTACCCCAGCTGTTGTAAGACACGTCAGCCTTGTGTGGAATTGAATATTCAACGTGCTGGAGCGAGTATAAATGAATGACCGTGGAGATTCATCAGCTCAGAGTTTCCTCAGCGAGATCGCGGGCTGGTGGATGACAGGCTGAATCTCTCACAGCATGCTTCAAACATTGTATAGTGTGAGAAAGATATATTACATGATCATTGCCGTTATTGGCGTTCCAGGTAAGAACAGCAGCGGTCTTAGGTTTGTAGTTCTGTGCGTTCAGTTGCTGAGATGCCGGTGTATCAGTGAATGCGGTGCAGACATTGTGACAAAACTCTGCGTTTGTTCAGTAGTTCCCATTCAGTTTAATCCATCGGTGGCAGGAACGCGGCAATCAGATAGATAGATAGATAGATAGATAGATACTTTATTCATCCCCATGGGGAAATTCAACTTTTTTCCAATGTCCCATACACTTGTTGTAGCAAAACTAATTACATACAATACTTAACTCAGTAAAAAATATGATATGCATCTAAATCACTATCTCAAAAAGCATTAATAATAGCTTTTAAAAAGTTCTTAAGTCCTGGCGGTAGAATTGTAAAGCCTAATGGCATTGGGGAGTATTGACCTCTTCATCCTAGAAATTTGCCGAGGTCCAAAACCTGACGGAGGAAACTTACATTGCTTTCTCTAAAGTAAGGAGGCATGGGATCAAAGAGGACATTGCTTTTTGGATCCAGAACTGCCTTGCCCACAGAAGACAAAGAGTGGTTGTAGACGGCTCATAATTTGCGTTAAGGTCGGTGACAAGTGGTGTGCCTCGGGAATCGGTTCCAGGACCTCCACTCTTTGTGATTTTTTTAAAAGACCTGGATGAGGAAGTCGAGGGAAGGGTTTGAAAATTTGCTAATGACACAACGGTTGGGGGCGTTGTGGATAGTATGGAGGGCTGTCAGAGGTTACAGCAGGACATTAATAGGATGGAAAACTGGGCTGATAAGTGGTAGATGGAGTTCAACCTAGATAAGTGTTATGTGGTTTTTATTGGTAGATCAAATATGAAGGCAAAATATAGCATTAATGGTAAGACTCAGCAGTGTGGAGGATCAGGGGGATCTTAGGGTCCAAGTCCATTGGACACTCAAAGTTGCTGCGCAGGCTGATGCTGCTGTTAAGAAGGCGTACGGTGTATTGGCCTTCATCAATCGTGGAATTGTGTTTAAGAGCCAAGAGGTAATGTTGCAGCTATATGGGAACATGGTCAGATCCCACTTGGAGTACTGTGCTCAAATCTAGTCGCCTCACTACAGGAAGAACGTGGAACCACAGGAAGGGTATAGAGGAGATTTAAAACGATGTTGCCTGGATTGGGGAGAATGCCTTATGAGAATAGGTTGAGTAACTCGGCCTTTTCGCCTTGTAGCGATGGAGGATGAGAGATGACCTGATAGAGGTGTATAAGATGATGATAAGCATTGATCTGTGGATAGTCAGAAGTTTATCTTCAAATGCTAAAATGGCTAGCACGAAAGGGCACAGTTTTAACGTGCTTAGAAGCAGGTACAGAGGAGATGTCAGGGATAAGTATTTTACGCAGAGAGTAGTGAGTGCGTGGAATAGGCTGCAGGCAGCGGTGGTGGAAACGGAAATGATAGGGTCTTTTAAGAGACTCTTGGATTGGTACATGCAGCTCAGAAAAATAGCTATGGGTAAGTCCAGGTTTTTCTAAGATTTTCTATGTTTCTATGTTTCCAAAGCGCCTTGGCGATCATTTCACAATGCCTCTTTTCCAAACTCTGTTCTTCTCCCAGTACAGAATACCACACCGTTTCATCCTGCATGCATTCGTGTGAAGTATTTGTGAATTCGCCTTTTCACCTTTTAAACCTCCCGAAATGAGTTGCCTGAAAAGTTTGATTGTTCTCATTTTCTAAATTACCTATACTCAGGGAGCGGCGAGACAGTAATTCACTTACTCTTTTTTCTGTTCCCCCAGTGAATTTAGTGGCGATTGTGATCCTCTCCCGGGGCAGGTGCGGCCTCTCCACCTGCACCACGCGCTATCTGGTAGCCATGGCAACGGCGGATCTACTGACCATTATCTTTCGTGTGATATTGTGGCGGATCAGTTATTATTACTTCCCCGGTACATTCCTGGACATCACCCCCGTGTGCAGTGTGATCTCTGCCGTGGCAACGGCAGCCACAGACTGTTCTGTCTGGTTCACCGTCAGCTTTACGTTTGATCGGTTTGTCGCCATCTGTTGTCAGAAATGGAGAGCAAAGTATTGCACCGGGAAAACTGCGGCTGTGGTTTTGTCAACAGCCGGATTTCTGTTCTGTTTACATAATGTGCCCCACTTGTTTATCTATCATCCTGCGAAACTGATTGACAACATTCCTTGGTACTGTATTCCAAAGCCAGACGCCTATACAGATCTAGGGTGGGTGGGATATAGATGGTTATCTACCGTTCTATCGCCCTTACTCCCGTTCGTGTTAATACTACTGCTCAACGCTCTGACAGTCAGACACATTTTAGTGACTAGTCGCGTCCGTCAGGGGCTGAGGGGTCAGAACAAGTCGGAGAAACCCAGTGACCCGGAGATGGAGAGCAGGAGGAGGTCTGTGATCTTACTTCTCACCATCTCCGGAAGCTTCATCATCCTGTGGTCGGTGAATGTTGCCGAATTCCTTTATTATATCATCGCCGGATTGGATCAAAATGACTACATCGTTTCGGAATACATACTTCTACACTCCGGGGAGATGCTGATGATATTAAGTTGCTGCACAAACACGTTTATTTACGGGGTAACCCAGTCCAAGTTCAGAGAGCAGTTCGTCAACGCAGCGAAATATCCGCTCCTGTCAATTAATCACCTAATTAATAAATGAACAATCTATCTAAGTTTTTCTCATAGGCGGACGCAGGGTTTTACATTTTAAGATTACAGACTGCCGGTCATCGGAAAACCTGGCAGTAGCGAGAACACAACTAGTTCGGAGACACAATGCCGGAACTGAGACTTCGGCAACAGCAGCCGCGACATGCACCTCCAAACAATTGTTAAACTCATCCAGCCTTTTAGTTATTTTCATAATGTCCCGGCTCTCGTCACAGCTGTGCCACTTTCGATAGTAAATCCCGCACTCCAGCGTAAGTGTTCATCGGCTCAGAGCCGTTGCTTCTCGGTGAGTGAGAGTGAACAGAACATCTGTCGGAAACTCCGCCGTCACGATGAGATCGGGCTGAATACGTATTGAGCGTCCCGGAGTTCAGGTCGGGTCTGGTCGATGGTCGCAGTGACATACAGCGCCGCAAAGAGATTTAGCGGATTACATCCAGTATTGTCACGTCGGTCAAAACGCTATGAGCAGACAACGAGCACCTGTATGTGGATCCAATCTTCAACTGTCAAGTTTACTTGTGTCCAGTGAGTTGGTATCAATGTTGTGATTTGTTCAACTGCACAGGGAATTGGTTGACAAAGTCTAATTATTATCTGCAGAACGTCTGTTTCTAAAACTGTCTTGCTTGACATTGTGAGGAACGCGTCTATCTTCCTCATCTTCCTAGGTGTTAATCAGGACATAACGAAGAATTTTAATGAACGCAACACGATGGAAGCTGTCGATGTGCACTTTAGTGCAGTTTTAGGCGAAGGCTCAATGGTTAATTTATACTGTGAAATCGCATGGGTTAGCACCACTAAACAACAGGGTATCGGAACAGAACTGGTCCTTTCGTTCAATCGTGTTCTCCCTGCTCTGCCTCTCCCTGCTCTGTCCCTCAACCCCAATCTCCTTCCATCTCCCAGAATCGTTTAACCTTTTCCTTCTCTACACCCAATGACTTCGTATCACCATCTCCCATGGCATCAAATGCAAATGCTCCTGAAATTAATGCACACATTGCATTTGCCTACGTCACTACCGAGCTGATCTCCAGCCTCGCCCTCAGGGAATCCAGAACAGGACTCATATGCCCATTAACGTCTCTTATTTCCGAATTTTCTCCCCATTCAGACACCTTTGAACACATTAATCGTTTGTTCCAAAGTTCACACACCACACCTCCATACGTTGTATTCCACCGCCACTTGGCCACGTTGTCGAACGGACCCATTCCCGGCGACATTACTTATCTCTGTAGGCATAGCCTGTCTATCTGAATCCCATCCATAAACTGACTCTTCAGTGTTGTAAAACGCATCTCCCAGTAGTCCCCTGGCTTGTCTCTGATTTCCTTGTATAAAGACAGAAATTTAGCTTTTTCTGGCCTTTCGATACAGTACATTTTGATAAGAAGGGTACAAAGATCTCTGTCAAGTTTACAACAAATCCTGCTCCTGTTTCCCATAATATCCTGGGATGAAGATGGCCGGGATCAGAGAACTCCAACGCTTCATCCATTCCACTGTTGATGTGCTTCAGATAGTCCTCTCCAGTGAACTCACAAACTATGTCTGTCTCACTAGTAGAAATAGATGAAATGTATTCATTTAATACTTCAATCATTTCCTGTAATTATACACATAGATCACCGTTAAGGCTAAAGATGTCTATTCCACATCCATGCTCCACACCAAGGCTCGAAATTACTATTTACCCAAATAAACAATGTACGCATATAAAGTTGTGTGCAAAAGTCATCGGCATATGCATGTGGCTAGGGTGCCTGAGACCTTGCATAGTCCTGTATTTGTTAACGTGGAGAAGAGAGCGAGATTATAAATTTTCCTTTCTCGTCATTCCCTCTGCCTTTCCGGTCCTGTTGAAGGATCTCGGCCCGAAACGTCGACTGCGTATTTCCATCCACAGATGATATCTGACCTGCTGAGCTCCCCCTGCACATTGGCGTGTATCTCTAGCGTCTGAAGTATCTCTTGCGTCTTTGTAAATCTGTCTGTATCAAAGCACGTTGGGAACGGGCAAGGTGGGGTGCCCCGGGACGGAGGACCGTAGGACAGGTGGTAGGATATTAATACCAGGAGGAGGAGGGAGTGGCTACGCGGTGCTGACATACCTAGCACTGATACACTAGGCAAGGACATTTGATTACAAACAATTTGCTTATTGATCAATGCAAAATGTCTGCCCGGTTTTTGCTGCTCCATCCCCTCTCCTTTCCCTTTTCCCAATCTCCAAAAGCCAGGTCCAATAAGATTGCACAATTCCCAGCGGATTAAGGAATTGAGCAGAAAGTAAGATATAGTAATTGTGAGACAATAGTTATGTGACTTCCTGCATCAAAATAGTTTGTACATACATAATATTATTTCCGTGTTTCTAAATTCCAACCACGTTGTAGCAACAACCGAGTAGTTACTTGGAAGAAGTGAGAGAGGTGACACATTTAATTACCGATATTATGGATTAGTGCAGGGGTGTCAAACTCATTTTAGGTCACGGGCCGGATTGAGTAAAATGCAGCTTCATGCGGGCCGGATCAGTCGGACGCGTGCGAACGCAGCTTTCGTTGCCTCCGTGTTTTCAGCCTGCTCTCATGTGTCTCAGTCTCTGCTATAACTACAAAGTTTTTCACTTTACAAATTCCGTTTCTTATGAAGAAGACTGCCGAATAAACACTAAAAACCCTGAAAACCTGGTACCTGAATAAACTCAGCATTAGCCATATCATACGCCACAGGCGCTTCGATTACTGGGGCCAGCTTTAATAGTAATTAGATATTATCTCGCGGGCCAAAGATAATTCCACCGCGGGCCGGATTTGGCCCGCGGACCTTGAGTCTGGCATATATGGATTAGTGGGAGGCAGAACATGGCCTGGATATTACCTCAGACATATCAGACAATTAGCAACATTACTTTGGTCGTTTCCTACGAGTTCTATCCCACTCTTGTGGATCGAGTACAACTGGTACGTGTCGCAGACCATGCAGGCAGAAACACAGCGTGTTAGTTGCTTCAGTCCTAAGCATTAGAGTGAAACACAAAAGAAAGTTAACTGTCATCACGTCTTACATTTAACACTGTACCTGTCCTTCGCTTTAGTTAAACCTCTTTTAATGATATGCTTAACAGAGGGATTTGATAAGGTCCCACATAGGAGATTGGTGGGTAAAATCAGAGCTCATGGCATGGGGGGGGGGGGAAGATATTGACATGGATAGAAAACTGGTAGGCAGAGAGAAAGCAAAGGGTAGCGGTGAATGGGTGTTTCTCGGAATGACAGGGGGTGACTAGTGGGGTGCCACAGGGCTCGGTATTGGGTACAATTTACTTCAACGATTTAGATGAAGGCATTGAGAATAACATCAGCAAGTTTTCTGATGATACTAAACTGGGTGGCAGAGTGACATGTGATAAGGATGTTAGGAGAATTCAAGGTGACTTGGGTAGGCTGGGTGAGTGGGCAGATACTTGCCAGATGACGTTTAATGTGAATAAGTGTGAGGTTATCCACTTTGGGAGTAAGAACAGGAAGGCAGATTATTATCTGAACGGTGTAGAGTTGGGTAAGGGAGAAATACAAAGAGATCTCGGAGTCCTTGTTCATCAGTCACTGAAGGTGAATGAGCAAGTGCAGCAGGCAGTGAAGAAGGCTAATGGAATGTTGGCCTTTATTACAAAGGGAATTGAGTACAAGAGCAAGGAAATCCTTTTGCATTTGTACAGGGCCCTGGTGAGACCACACCTGGAGTATTGTGTACAGTTTTGGTCTCCAGGGTTAAGGAAGGACATCCTGGCTCTAGAGGAAGTGCAGCGTAGATTCACAAGGTTAATTCCTGGGATGACAGGACTATCTTACGCAGAGAGGTTAGAGAGACTGGGATTGTACACGCTGGAATTAAGGAGATTGAGAGGGGTTCTGATTGCAACATATAAGATTATTAAGTGATTGGACAAGATAGAGGCAGGAAATATGTTCCAGATGCTGGAAGAGTCCAGTACCAGACGGCAAGGTTTGAGAATAAGTGGTAAGTCATTTAGGACAGAGTTAAGGAAAAGCTTCTTCTCCCAGAGCGTTGTGGGGGTCTGGAATGCACTGCCTCGGAAGGCAGTGGGGGCCAATTCTCTGGATGTTTTCAAGAAGGAGCTAGATAGGTATCTTATGGATAGGACAATCTAGGGATATGGGGACAAGGCAGGAACCGGGTGTTGATAGTAGATGATCAGCCATGATCTCAAAATGGCGGTGCAGGCTCGAAGGGCCGAATGGTCTACTTTTGTAACTATTGTCTATTTTCTATTAACAGAACTCGTGCAATCAGTTCATAATTGTGCACACTTTTGTGGAAAACCCCAGTGCCAAGACTACTTCAAGGAAACAATGTCATTCAGTTACTGGTTTCTAAAAAAATGTACACGCAGGCAAACAGCAAGGGGAACATCCTTTGCGTTCTCTACAGTACTATCGAATTATTATTATTATTATTATTAGTAATAGTAGTAGTAGTAGTAGTACTGGTAGTAGTAGTAGTAGTAGTAGTAGTAGTAATAGTAGTAGTAGTAGCAGTGGTGGTAGTACTGAGTATATTTTTACTTTTCCTCAGCTCAAGCTGATAAAAGCTGAGGTACGGGCATGGCCAAGCTCACTCATTTCTGAAATGCTATGAACTTTCGGACTGTTCCAGCGGTGTTCATTATTGTGGCTTTTAGGAGATTGACAGAAATATGGTAGTGTCGGCCGAACTGTTTAATGCGACAGTGTTGTGACATTGCGATGAAACTAGATTTAGACATTAATACTGGGAGCAATGTGTTCCCTGTTCATGTAGCATAATTTTCTCGTTTATCAGCATACCTATGGTGTTTTTTACTTATTGATTTATGGATGTCGTGTAGGTTTCCAATGACTATAAGCTGTTACTTCTTTATGTTCGAATACTACATCCGGACAGACATTGTGTATTGGTCTTTCTGTAATAATGGACTGACCGTAATGTAATTGTAGGACTCCGATTCTAAAACTGGATCAGGATTCCATTGATAGCAACGTACGCTACCTTTTATGAGTCAGCATTTTAAAACAAGAATAAAGTGAATGATGTTTGCCGCTTGATCTTGCCCGTGTAAGTAGTCAGATTAAGTTAAACTACTGCAAGATCCTATATTGTGCTCCATTGTCTCTAGTGTCGCTTGTCAGATTCTCTATTTGTTATCCTGAATTTGTTTATTTTTTTTCTGCATTTTATGTTGTTTTTGTGTTAACCACATTGCGCTGTATTGCAACAAGAGGCCTCCAACTCTGAGCCTCGTTTTCGACATTTCCTTGGCGACATCGACTCTGCACAGATGGTGGGCGTTGTCTTCCCTGGAGGGTCCTGCTCTTCTGTTGGTTAACTCTTCCTTCTGCAGTGATGATTTTATCATTTCTGTTAGCTGCGCTTTCATTTAAGTTTAGCCGTGTGGTCTATATATCACAATTCTATAAGCTCGGGTCGATTGTGAAATCCTCTTCTTGTTGATGCAAATGGATCATTCGATGTTTTGGCGTCATTTGCGACATGGCGGCATTTGCGGACTGAACATAGCACTTCTTCGGATTGTGCCAAACGTGCACTGCAACGACATATATCACCATATGATGTGTGTGTGTTTTTGTTTTTGTTGACACTTGAAGCTAATCTGTAAACTGGAATGAGTGCAGAAGAGATTTTAAAAAACGGTGCCGAGGCTCGGGCGACAGAGAAATAGATAGAGTTTGAGCAAGTTTGAGAGTCTATTTCTGTTTTGCATTCCAGATTTGAGTTGCACCACCAACCAGATAATATATTGAAATCGGAAATCGAAAGGACGAAAAGAACCGGAGGTGTGGGGTCGGATTATTGGAGACAGTACTTTCTTAGTTATACATTAAGAAAGTGGCCTGACTCTAAGGAACGGATCTGAACGATTCAGGATTGTGGGTGCAGGATCCAGGAGGATGTGTTGTGCAGTTAATAAAATAATATCAACGCAGTTATAATGGATAAAATATATGATAAAACGATGCATGCCAGATGCTTTGCAATCTCTTCCCTCGCTTCCCTGAGTAGCCTGGGGTACATCTCGTCTGGTCCCTGTGACTTATCCAACTTGATACTTTTCAAAAGCTCCATCACATCCTGTTTCTTAATATCTATAGGTTCAAGACTTTCAGTCCGCTGTAAGTCATCCCTACAATCGAAAAGGTCCTTTCCCGTAGTGAATGCTGAATCAAGGTATTCATTAAATACCTCTGCTATCTCCTCCGGTTCTATACACACGTCTGCAGTGTCACACTTGATTGGTCATATTCTCTGGCATCTTATCCTCTTTCTCTTCACATAGTTATAGAATGCCTTGGAAATCTCCTTAAACCGGTCTGCCAAGGCCTTCTCATGTCCTCTTCTGACTCTCCTAATTTCCTTCTTAACCTCCTTCCTGCTAGTTCTTCGAGATATTTTTCGCAACATTTCTTATGTTGTTCCCAGATGTATGGATGGGCCAAGGACATAGGGTAACAGAGGAAATGAAACAGATTGACATTAGGAAGGAAACGGTGATGAGTAGACTGATGGGACTGAAGGCTGACAAATCCCGAGGTCCAGATGGTCTGCATCCTAGGGTACTAAAAGAGGTGGCCCTGGAAATTGCGGATGTTTTGGTAATCATTTTCCAATGTTCCTTAGATTCAGGATCAGTTCCTGAGGACTGGAGAATGGCTAATGTTATCCCACTTTTTAGGAAAGGAAGGAGGGAGAAAACAGTGAACTATCAACCTGTCAGCCTAACATCAGTAGTGGGGAAGATGCTAGAGTCCATTATTAAAGATGAAATAGTGGCATATCCAGATAGCAGTGATAGGATTGGGACGAGCCAGCATGGATTTACCAAGGGCAAATCATGCATGACTAATCTATTGGAGTTTTTGAGGATGTAACCAGGAAGTTGGACAAGGGAGAAACAGTGGATGTCGTGTACCTCGATTTTCAGAAGGCATTTGATAAGGTCCCACATAGGAGATTGGTGGGTAAAATCAAAGCTCATGGCATTGGGGGGAAGACATTGACATGGATAAAAAAAACTGGTTGGCGGATAGAAAGCAAAGGGTAGCGGTGAATGGGTGTTTCTCGGAATGGCAGGTGGTGACTAGTGGGGTGCCACAGGGCTCGGTATTGGGACCACAACCGTTTACGATTTACGTCAACGATTTAGATGAAGGCATGGAGAATAACATCAGCAAGTTTGCTGATGATACTAAGCTGGGTGGCAGTGTGACATGTGATGAGGATGTTAGGAGAATTCAGGGCGAATTGGATAGGCTGGGTAAGTGGGCAGATACTTGGCAGATGACGTTTAATGTGAATAAGTGTGAGGTTATCCACTTTGGGAGTAAGAACAGGAAGGCAGATTATTATCTGAACGGTGTAAAGTTAGGTAAGGGAGAAATACAAAGAGATATAGGAGTCCTTGTTCATCAGGACTACTTGACAGATAGACCTCAGTATGTGCGGTTGGGAGACTGTAGGTCTGACACGCTGGTCAGCAGCACAGGAGCGCCGCAGGGAACCGTACTCTCTCCGTTCCTGTTCACCCTGTACACATCAGACTTCCAATATAACTCGGAGTCCTGCCATGTGCAGAAGTTCGCTGATGACACGGCCATAGTGGGGTGTGTCAGGAATGGGCAGGAGGAGGAGTATAGGAAACTGATACAGGACTTTGTGATATGGTGCAACTCAAACTACCTGCGTCTCAATATCAACAAGACCAAGGAGATGGCGGTGGACTTTAGGAGATCTAGGCCTCATATGGAGCCAGTGATCATTAATGGAGAATGTGTGGAGCAGGTTAAGACCTACAAGTATCTGGGAGTACAGTTAGACGAGAAGCTAGACTGGACTGCCAACACAGATGCCTTGTGCTGGAAGGCACAGAGTCGACTGTACTTCCTTAGAAAGTTGGTGTCATTCAATGTCTGTAGTGAGATGCTGAAGTTGTTCTATAGGTCAGTTGTGGAGAGCGCCCTCTTCTTTGTGGTGGCGTGTTGGGGAGGAAGCATTAAGAAGAGGGACGCCTCACGTCTTAATAAGCTGGTAAGGAAGGCGGTCTCTGTCGTGGGCAAAGTACTGGAGAGTTTAACATCGGTAGCTGAGGGAAGGGCGCTGAGTAGGCTACGGTCAATTATGGAAAACCCTGAACATCCTCTACATAGCACCATCCAGAGACAGAGAAGCAGTTTCAGCGACAGGTTACTATCGATGCAATGCTCCTCAGACAGGATGAAGAGGTCAATACTCCCCAATGCCATTAGGCTTTACAATTCAACCGCCAGGACTTAAGAACTTTTTAAAAGCTATTATTAATGCTTTTGAGAGAGTGATTTAGATGCATATCATATTTTTACTGAGTTAAGTATTGTATGTAATTAGTTTTGCTACAACAAGTGTATGGGACATTGGAAAAAAATGTTGAATTTCCCCATGGGGATGAATAAAGTATCTATCTATCTATCTATCTATCTATCTATCTATCTATCTATCTATCTATCTATCTATCTATCTATCTATCTATCTATCTATCTATCCATCAGTCACTGAAGGTGAATGAGCAAGTGCAGCAGGCAGTGAAGAAGGCTAATGAAATTGTGGCCTTTATTACAAAGGAAATTGAGTACACGAGCAAGGAAATCCACTTGCATTTGTACAGGGCCCTGTTGAGACCACACCTGGAGTATTGTGTACAGTTTTGGTTTCCAGGGTTAAGGAAGGACATCCTGGCTGTAGAGGAAGTGCAGCGTAGATTCACAAGGTTAATTCCTGGGATGCCCGGACTGTTTTACGCAGAGAGGTTAGAGAGACTGGGATTGTACACGCTGGAATTAAGGAGTTTGAGAGGGGATCTGATTGCAATATATAAGATTATTAAGTGATTGGACAAGATAGAGGCAGGAAATATGTTCCAGATGCTGGGAGAGTCCAGTATCAGAGGGCATGGTTTGAGAATAAGGGGTTGGTCATTTAGGACAGAGTTAAGGAAAAAAACTTCTTCTCCCAGAGAGTTGTGGGGGTCTAGAATGCACTGCCGCGGAAGGCAGTGGAGGCCAATTCTCTGGATGCTTTCAAGAAGGAGCTAGATAGGTATCCAATGGATAAGGGAATCAAGGGATATGGGGACAAGGCAGGAACCGGGTATTGATAGTAGATGATCAGCCATGATCTCAGAATGGCGGTGCAGGCTCGCAGGGCCGAATGGTCTACTTCTGCACCTATTGTCTATTGTTTATTGTCTATTGTATGGTTTTATTTTCTTCTTGACTAGATTTAAACCGTCTTTATACACCATGGCTCCTGTACCCGACTATACATTCCCTGTCTCATTTGAACATTCCTATGCAGAACTCCACGCAAATATACCCTGAACGTCTGCCAAATTTCTTCCGTACATTTTCCTGAGAATATCTGCTCCCATTTTAAGATTCCATGTTCCTGCCTGATAGCCTCATATCTCCCTTTATTCCAATTAAACGCTCTCTTAACTTCTCTGTTCCTGTCCCTCTCCATTACTATGGTAAAGGAGATAGAATTATGATCACTATCTCCAAACCGCTCCCTCTCTGAGAGATCTAACACCTAACCAGGTTCATTTTCCAATACCAGATCAAGTACACCCTCTCCTTCTGTAGGCTTATCTACGTATTATGTCAAGAAATTTTCCTGAACACAGCTAACAAACTCCACCCCATCTGAAACCTTTGCTCCATGGAGCTGTCAATCAATATTTGGGAAATAAAAAACTTCAACCACGACAACCCTGTTATTGTTACACATTTCCAGAATCTGTCTCCCTATCTGCTCCCTGATGTCCCTTTTACTATTAGGTTGTCTATAAGGTAACACCATTGGAGTTATTGATCCTTCCTTTTCCTAACGTCCACCCACAGAGACTCTGCAGACAGCAGCTTTATGATTTCCTCCTTTTCTGCAGCCGTGACACCATCTGTTTTGCCTCCCTCCCATTCCGTTCTGAAACATCTAACGACTAGCACTCGATGTAGCTATTCCTGCCCCTAAGCCATCCAGGTCTCTGTAATGGCCACAACCTCATAGCTCCAAGCTCTAAGATCATAATACTAAGTTCGTAATACTGGCTGCATTAAAATAGACACATCTCAAACCATCTGAGCGCGTCCCTTCTCTATCGCCTGCTTATCCTCTCTCTCGTTATGTCTACAAGCTTTCTCTGTTTGTAAGCCAACCGCCTCTTCCCCCGTCTCTTCTGTTCCGTTTCCACCCCCAGCAATTCCAGTTTAAACTCTCCTCAGTAGCCTTTGCAAACAAGTGGATTGTCATTCAGGTGGCAGTCCACCTGATGTCAGTGGTCGCATACGAAGCACTTCCCGGATGGTAACAGCTGGAATTGATTGCGGTTAGGGTGACGAGGATCCCCAATGATTCTTCGGGCCCTTTTTATACAACTGTCCTTGGAAATGTCCTGAAACATGGGAAGTTCACAGATGCGCAGGGCTGTCCACACCACTCTCTGCAGAGTCCTGCGATTGAGGCAAGTGCAGTTCCCATACCAGGCAGTGATGCAGCCAGTCAGGATGCTCTCAATTGTGCCCCTGCAGCAAGTTCTTAGGATTTCGGTGCCCATACCAAACCTCCACAACCGTCTGAGGTGAAAGAGGTACTGTTGTGCCTTTTCAACTTCACAGCTGCTGTCTACAGACCACGTGAGGTCCTCGTCGATTCGGATGCCGAGGAAATTAAAACTATATACCCTCTCAGCCCCAGATTTATTCATGTCAATAGGAGTTAGCCCGTCTCCATTCCTCCTGTAATCAACAACCAGCTCCTTTGTTTTTGCGACATTGAGGGAGAGGTTGTTTACTTGACGACACTGTGTCAAAGAGATAACTCCTTCCCTGTAGGCCACTTCGTTATTTTTTGAGATTAGTCCATTCAGTATAGTATCGGCCGCAAATGTAATTAACAGATTGGAGCTGTGGGTGGCGATACACTCATGGGTATACAGGGAGTAAGGGAAGAGATAGCCTGAGCCCTGAGGTGATCCTGTGTTGAAAGTCAGAGGGGTGGAGGTGAGGGAGCCCGCTCTTACAACTTGCTGGTGAACTGTAAGTCCGGATCAAGGACGAGATCTCTGAGCTTCCTGTCGAGCCTGGGGGGAATTATGGTGTTGAATACTGAACTGTAGTCCAAGAATAGCATTCCCACATAAGCATCATTCTTCCCCAGATGTGTAAGGAGGATGTGTAGAGCAGTGGTTATTGCGCCGTCTGTGGATCGGTTGTGTCGGTAGTCAAATTATAAGGGGTCCAGCACCCTGCTTTCGTAAAACGGTTACATACACTAATCAGACAGGCCCGGGTCAGTCACCAAGTAATCTCAATGCCCCGCTGTGTCCCCACAAGCTCGTGTCATTCCCCATACCCATCCCATTGCCACACTCTCTGCCCACTGTCCCTTGTCAGGGTTCAAGTTAATCACTCTACCCGCTCTCGTCCCACAGCTCTGTGTCATTTCCCGAGGTAATTAACTGTGTAAGTGGAATTATGAAGTTATTAGGCTGCAACATCAAAGCATAAATCAGGAACGGATATGTCCTGGAAAATGCACAACGGAAATGTGTAAAGTATTTTCGGCTGCACTTAGTGGGGTTATGGACAGGTTTACCCCATTCAGACAGGGAATGGACGGTAGGATGAAGGAACCATGGTTGACCAGAGATGTGAAACATCTGGTCAAGAAGAAGAAAGAAGCTTTCGGAAGCTAACCTCAGGATTAGAAAGCAAGGATCAGACATGACTGTAGATTTACAAAGTAGCCGGGGACAAACTGAAGAATGGAATTAGCATCACTAGAAACATCTACAGGAGGTCTTCAGTGGCTTTAAGGAAAACCCCAAGCCATTGGAGATGTATGTGAAGAAGAAGATGACTGGAATGAGTGCAGGTCCGGTCGGGGATAGATGATGAAACAAGCCCCTGAGGTCGGGGGAAGGGCAGGTCCTGAATGAAGACTTCAGTTCAATATTCACCAGTCAGAGGGACATTTGTGAGAAAAGCGTTAAACGGGTCGATGTGCGACAACGTACCAAGGTTAAGACAGAGGATGTACCGTACGTTTGAAAAAAAAAACGTTAGGATAGATAAGTACTCTTGCGTGGTCGAGAGAATTCCTGGGTGACCGCGGGAAGCGGTGAGTCCTACTTCAGTGATGTGCAAATTATTGGAGAACATTCTTAGATACAAGATTTACGAGAATTTCCAGAAGCATTAACTGATTTGGGAGAATCAGTGTGGCTTTGTGAGGGGCTGATCATCTCTCACGAGCCTGGTTCAATTCTGTGAGAAAGTGACGGTCATCCTTCGGTTAAACAAGTTAGGACCCTTCAGAGCGTTAGATGACTTGGTATCCTGGAAAAGTTGGCTTGTGGATTCAGGACTGACGCCCAAGAAGGCAGAAGATAGTTGTGGATAGAGTATTTTCTCCCTGGATGCTGGAACCCGTGATGTCCTGCAGAGATCTGTTCTGAGACCCCCGGATTTTTGTGCTTTAAAAATGATCTGAATAAGGAAGAGGACGAGCGGTTTATTGTATTTGTAATGGTGTGGATAGTATAGAAGGTAGTCACAGATTACAACAGGACAGTGACAGGACGCAGAGCAGCGCTGAGAAGTTACAGATGGAGTTCAACCCGGAACGTTACGGAGTGATTCACGTTGGAAGGATGAATTTGAAGGCAGAGGTGATAATTTCTGGAGTTAACCCAGGGCCGCACTTTAGTACGAGTTCCACAACGGAATCAGAGTGATGAGACTCTCTCCAATAGGCCGAGTGCCGCTCATCGCTACGAGAACCACAATCGGCGCGGAGCGGTGCACTGCAGGAGCAGAAGGAAGTGTGATTGAAAGGTGAGCATGAACACTTCCGCAATATACCTGTCAGTAAATCAGGAGAAAGGAAATACAAATTCCTGTCAAACAATAGAACAGGCTGGGAACCTGCGGGTCGTTCACAGATTTCACTTGCTACTTTTGTTCAAAGACCGAATGGATGGATAAATAGTGGTAGAATTGTGGCAGGTCTGAGAATATCTTTAAAGTTAAATAGACGGCATCGCACGTCACGGGTATGGGAGGTGAAGTCATTCACTGGCAGAGGTCAGGTTCCTGCCAAACGGCCATTGTGTGTGCTGGAAAACATGGTTCTCAAACTGTCCACAGCCCTCGCTAACTGTTCTATAATTTCCTTTCTTCTGCCTCCCTTCCTTCTTAAAGGTTGGGGTGACATTTGCAACTTCCTAGTTCGGCAGAAAGATTCCAAAATCCAAAATCCAAAATCTTCAAAGATGATTACTGATTTTTTAAGAGAAACATGAGGGGGCAGTGAGAATGTGGAATGTGCCGCCAGAGCAAGTGGCAGGGTCGATTTTCAACATTTCAGAGATGTCTGGATGGGTATATGGATAGGAGGGAATGGATGACTATTGTCCCGTTAGAGGCTGCTGGAACTTGGCGTGGCACAGACGAGACTGGCTGAATGGCAATTTCCTGTGTTGTCAAGTGCTATGACTCTAGTACCTTCACAAATTCTTCAAATACCTCTTTCTGAACCCTGGGGTGTACATGATCTGGCCAGGAGTCTTATCTACCCCCAGGCGTTCCAGCCTCCAAAACACATTTTCTCATTAGTAATGGCATCTACACTCACTTCTGTCCACGATACTTTTGAATTATTGGCTTTTTTTTTGAAAAAGAAGATGATAAGTCAGAGTAAGAAGTGTAGTGTGCAGGGGAAGAAGAATAACAAGAAGGTCCTTCATCGGTGAAACTGGGAGAAGGGGAGAGGTGTTAATTTTAAAAAAAACTCCTCAGGATATATTTTTCTTAACTAAACCAGAATTGAGCACTGCATGCCGGCATGTGTAAAACTAATACAAAATACACACCACTAAACTTAAATGAGAGCACAATCCAGAAACATGAAGAAATGGTCACTATTGAAGATCAAGTGAACCACTCATGTTCGTCCACAGAAGACATCCCAGCGATCTGAGCACACAATTTCTTAGCAAACTGAGAAATGAGTGTGCTTCGCGACCGCTGTACGTCAAGTTATACCAGCTTGAGCTGAGAAACAAGTAAAATATAATAATAACTATTCTAGGTTGACAAACCTTGTATAGATAGTCGATCGCTCCTTCACCATCAAAGGTAGAAGAAATAATTAAATAGTAGAACTATATTCTAAAGATATAAACACGAACTTTAGACAGGATCAGTGCAGAGCAAAATTATGAAAGTTGTAATAGAGCTGGTAGTATATGAACCAGATCACCCAGATACAATACAACTGAGAGATGGATATTAAACATAAGACTAAAGACGTGGGAGCAGAGTTGGGTTATCGAGTCTGCTCCGCATTTCGTCATGGCTGATCCAATTCTCCTCTCAGACCAAATCTCCGTCTTTCTCCCTGTATCCCTTGATGTCCTGACAAGTCAAGAATCTATCAATCTCTGTCTTAAATAAGCACAAAGTCTTGGCCTCTACAGCTGCCTGTGGCAACGAATTCCACAGATTCACCACACTCTGGCTAATCTCATCAACGTTGCAAATGGAGGTCCCGCTATTCAGAAACTGTCATCTCTGGTCCTAGACTCTTCCACCATATGACACATTCGGTCCACATCCAGCCCATCGGGGACATTCGATATATTAAAATTGTATCACCCATCGTATGCTCTTCATATGACAATTTATTGAATCCTGGAAACATTTCCATAAACCCCTGTTAAACTCACTCAAGTGTCAGCCAATATCCTTTCTGAGATCAGCAGCCCAAAACTGCTAACACACTCTAAGTGAGCTGTCGTGCCTTTTTCAGTTCACGGCTGGTCTGTTGAGACCATGTGAAGTCCTCGGTGATGTAGATGCCGAGGAACTTAAAGCTGTTCACCCTCTCAAACTCAGATCCATTGACGATAATAGGGGTTATCCTGTCTCCATTCCTCCTGCAATCAACAACCAGTTCCTTCCTTTTCGCGACATTGAGGGAAAGGTTTCTTACTTGACGACACTGTGTCAGAGAGATAACTTCTTCCCTGTAGGTTACTTAGCTATTTTTTGAGATTAGTCCAATCAATATAGTATCGTCGGCAAATTTAATTAACAGATTGGAGCTGTGGGTGGCGAAACAGTCATGGGTATACAGAGAGTAAGGGAGAGCTCTCAGTACGTGGACCTGAGTGGATCCTGTGTTGAAAGTCAGAGGGGTGGAGGTGAGGGAGCCCACTCTTACAACCTGCTGGCGATCTGAGAATCAGGTTCAAGGACGAGATCTCTGAGCTTCCTGTTGAGCCTGGAGGGAATTACGGTGTTGAATATTGAACTGTAGTCCAAGATTAGCATTCCCACATAGCAGCCTTCTTCCCCAGATGTATAAGGATGGTGTGTAGACAGTGGTTATTGCGCCGTAAGTCGATCTATGGTGACGATAGACAAATTATAATGGTCCAGCATCCTCCTTTCGTAAAAGAGTTACATTTACTAATCACACAGGCCCGTGTTAGTCACCAAGTAATCTCAATGTCCGGCTGTGTCCCCACAACTTCGTGTCTTTCCCCATACCCATCCCAGTGCCCCACTCTCTGTCCACTGCCCTGTGTCAGTTCCCAAATGTATTTACAGTGTAAGTGGAATTACGATGATATTAAGCTGGAACATCAAAACATAAATCAGGAACGGATACGTCCTGGGAGATGCACAACGGAAATGTGGTTATATTTTATGCTGCACTTACATGGGGTTCTGGGAGGGTTTGCCCCATTCAGACAGGGAGAGGATGGTTGAGTGACGGAACCATGGTTGACAAGAGATGTGGAACATCTGGTCAAGAGGAAGAAAGAAGTTTTAGGAAGCAGACCTCAGGATTAGAAAGCGGGTATCAGACTTTAGATTTACAAAGTAGCCGTTGACAAGCTAAATAATGGAATTTTGATAACTAGAAACATCTACAGAAGGTTTACAGTGTCTTTAAGGAAAACGCCAAGCCATTCTAGATGAATGTGAAGAAAAGGATGTCGAGAGTGAGTGTAGGACCGGTCGGGGATAGAAGATTAAACAAGCCCCTGAGGTCGGGGGAAGAAGGGAAGGTCCTGAATGAAGTCTTCAGTTCAGTATTCACCAGGCAGTGGGACATTTGTGAGGACTGTGTTAAACAGGCCGATGTGCGAAACATATCGAGGTTAAGAGAAAGAATGTACTGGAACGTTTGAAAAAATAAACAACATTAGGATGGATTAGTCCTCTTGTGTGCTCGGGAGGAACCCTGGGAGACTGCGGGAAGCGGTGAGTCCTACTTCAGTGACGGGCAAATTATTGGAGAACATTCTTAGAAACAGGATTTATGAGAATTTGGAGAAGCAGTAACTGATTCTGGAGAATCAGTATGGCTTTGTGAGGGGCAGATCATGTCCCAAGAGCCTGGTTCAAATTGTGAGGATGTGACGGTTACATTTACGGTTAACCATGGTAGGACTTTTCAGAAGGCTTGGTATCCTGCGAAAGTTGGCTTGTGGATTCAGGACTGACGCCCAAGAAGGCAGAGGATAGTTGTGGATGGAGCGTTTTCTCCCTGGATGCTGGTGCCTGTGGTGCCCTGCAGAGATCTGTTCTGAGACCCCCGGATTTTTGTGTTTTAAAAATGATGTGAATAAGGAAGTGGAAGGGTGGTTTATTGTATTTGCAAAGATATGGAAGTTGGTGGAATTATGGATAGTATAGAAGATTGTCACAGATTAGAACAAGACGCAGAGCAGCGCTGAGAAGTTACAGATGGAGCTCAACCCGGAATATTACGGAGTGATTCACTTTGGATGGATGAACTTGAAAGCAGAAGTGATACTTTCTCGAGTCAATCGAGAGCCGCAAATTGCTACGAGTCCCATAGCGGAAACAGAGTGTTAAGACTTTCTCCCATAAGCCGACGTCCGTTCATCGCTATAAGTACCACAATAGGCACGGAATGGTGCACTGCAGGAGCAGGAACAAGTGTGATTGACAGGTGAGCTTCAACACATCCGCTGTTCTTATCGTGACGCTCGAAAGGGCAATATATCCGAAAGTAAATCAGGAGAAAAAAATACAAAATACAACTACTGGGCAAACAATAGAACAGCCTGGGAACCTGCGAAGAGTTCATAGATTTCATTTGCTACTTTTGTTCAAAGAGCGAACGGATGGATAAATAGTGGAAGAATTGTGGCAGGTTTGAGAATATCTTTAAAGTTAAACAGTCTGCATCGCACGTCACGGGTATGAGGTGGTCAAGTCATTCACTGCCAGAGGCCAGGTTCCTGCCAAACGACCTATGCGTGCGCTGGAAAACATTGTTCTTCAAACTGTCCGCAGTCCTCGCTAATCTCCCGAAGACACGTTCCCTTTCTGATCACAGGTCTCTGGAATATCGCTGTGGATCTTTTAAAGTGTTTATAGGAATATGTGCAGTGTATTTAATTGTAACCCATGTCAGCTGTTACTATGATTTTCATCACTCAAACCGCCCGGAATGACAGGAACGAGCGAAAGCAAAGAATGAACGAATGTACCCTTTTAATAAAGAAGTGTTCTCCATTTCACCCGCCAGAACAAACCCCTTCCCTCAATTTCGGAAGCGAATGTGCTCTGTCAAATGTTACAAAATAAATCGACTTCAAGATGAATGCCTACCTTAAAAGCAACACAGATATAAAAAATATCCTATTTAAATACCTGAAGCCAGGTATCATGAAAAATGCCATGGAAAGTCCACATCAAATTTTATTTCAGTAAATAGATTGCAATATCCCTTGAGCTGTCAAATTAACGACACGGGAACTGTGAGTAAAAATAGTTTAAGATAAGTGTTTGTGCAGTTGGTTGTCACTAATGTCCCTGACGTGATCGCCACGCTAATTGCCTCAGTGGAATTGCTCTCACCTCAATAAAAGTCTGCTAAACCGATCACCAGTCCATCTGAGCAGCTGAAACGTCCCGCACAACTGAACGCTGCTTCTGACGGAATATGGGATATCCGGCGATTTACTACATCGCAGCCATTTTCTATCCCACACTTGTAGCGGTTGGTGTCCCCGGTAAGATGCCGGAGCTGGTCACTTTATGTATGGTGCCGTCATTACTCTGCTGCGGTATCCGCACTGTTACTGAGCACAGATGCTACCGTCGGCTGAAACATGTTTCCGGAATGGAGGATTCAGGCATCCAATGGTTTTATTTCCATTTTCCATACTTCCATCGCAGTGTTTTCTTCTTTTGTTAGTGAAGTCGGTGCAGATATCGTCACTGTTTCATAATTTCACCTCGCTAGGCTTTCTGAAGTGATGCCGGTCTCTGTTTTTCTAGGTCCTGGTCTCTATTCGTGCAGACAGTCCGACCTTATAACACCGTGGCAGCTTATTTAAATGACGGTCCAGTCTATTTTCGACACGTAGCTCTGTTCTTCTGTAAGTCAGTAAATGAGAACTCGTGCTTTATATCTCCTTGATGCCACTTTGTCACCGCTACAAGCAATCCCGTCAGCTATTTCACTCCAAATAATGGAAATGGTGTTGCTTACAGGAGCGATCGACTGCTCACCGGTCCGTGAGTCGTGGAACTCGGATGCCTCGCTCTAAACTGTAGGAATGTCCCCAATCCACTGACACTCACATCCGTCATTGTCCTGCAGCCGGAGTGCAGCGACCGAGACCGCACACACTGGATTCCCACTTTCCACCTCCAAACAGACCATACCCTGCATAGCATCGGTAGAATCGGGGAATTCAGGGAGCTGACCATGTTTGTATTTTGTTTCCAAATTTCTTGCAGTTAACTTAACGGCGATTATGATCCTTTCTCGGGGAAAATGCGGACTCTCCAAATGCATCACCCGTTACCTGGTTGGAATGGCAACAGCGGATCTGATGGTGGTTATCCTTGCTGCTTTTGTGGAACAAACCAACAATATCTACATTTATTCCAAATACCTGCTCCTCACTCCTGTATGCGCTCTGACACTTGTATTTGTCCAAGTAGCGACGGATTGTTCTGTTTGGTTTACGGTCAGTTTTACCTTCGATCGCTTCATCGCAATATGTTGCCGAAAGCTGCGGGAGCGATACTGCACCGACAGAACAGCAACGGTGGTTATCGTGACCGTGGTTATAGTGAGCTGCGGGAAATGTGTCCCGTTATACTTTGCCATTGAACCTTACGTCATCATTGACAACACGCCGTGGCGGTGCACCGGCTCATATGAATACGATACTTCACCCGTGTGGAGGGGATACGCATTACTGCAGAGTATTTTAACACCATTGATACCAATCGGCTTAATACTGCTGTTCAACGGGTTAACCGTAAGACATATCGTTGTGGCAAATAGAGTCCGCAGAAAGCTTCGGGACAGCAGCGACAATCAGAAAGATGCCGAGGTGGAAAAACGCAAAAAATCGATGATTTTGCTGTTTTCTATATCAGCTAATTTCATATTATTTTGGATGCCCTATGTAGCCCGTTCTCTGAAATGGCAAGTGCAAAACTATTTTTACCAGGACAGATATTTGAGTTCTCCGGTATACATCCTCCAACAACTTGGGTTCATGTTACAATTTCTCAGCATGTGCACCAATACTTGTATCTATACACTGACACAGAGGAAATTCAGAGAAGAGCTGAGGAATGGAATGAAGTATGTGTTTACATTAAATGGCCATCTGTGTAGATAACGCCCGTGTCCAATGGCAATTCAGCATTTTTTTTTCAAATAAAGCCGTTTTACAATGAACAGGTTTAGCAAATATGTCATAAATTCAAACAATTTATTCAAACAATGACACGCCTGGTCATATGGAATTTGCAGAATTGGCGGAAGAGTTTTTGCTTCACACAGTTCATGTCGGTAGCAATACAAACGCTCAATGCTGCTGGCGTGATTGTCACTTTGGTTGAAGTATGTTCCAAACTATCACAGACACTCGACTGTCATAGGGCAGGGATGGGTGCAGGACTTTCGGGATTTTAGATGTTAAAAAATGGACAGGGTCGGGTATCAGAGTGTAAAGGGAGTGCGATGGGAAACCAGGGATGGCATCGCAGCTGCAGAAAGGGAGGACAACGTGGAGCGTTCGTTTGTGAATAGACTGGGAGACGAACACAGAAACATGAAGGGCGCGATCTCCCCATTTGGAGCATTCTGTACAGCCGCCCACCAGATCAACCAAATAAGTGCAACGGGAATAGTACAGAAACGATCGAGTAGCGGATATTGGACATCGGACATGTTATTGCCACGGGGATCTGAAACTTCCACAATATTCTTTGGCACCTCCCCAGGGTAAAATGTCTAGGTTTGGCATAATTTCTCAGTTGTGTCCAGGAAGGATTCATGTCTCTATATGAAGACAGGTGGACTAGCGAACAGTCCATAACCGATCTAATATTAGAAAAAGAAACGCATCAGGTGACAGATCTCTCGGTGGGTCAGCATTTCAGATCAATAGGGCAGATCTGCCCTCTACTTACTTTGCACATGGATAGGACCAGGGAGCATGGAATCTGTTTAAATGTCAGTCTGCGAATTATGGTTCTACCTGTCTGGAACTTGGGAACGTACATTGGGAAATGATATAACTATAGAAATACGCAACAGATATGCGGAGATTGTTTAGGGAGACCTGTTATGGGGTTCAGTAAGGGCTTGTTTCACTGTCGCAGGAGAAGGATAATAGCATAAGGTAACTCTGGGTGACAAGAAAGTTGGAATAACTCGTCAAGAGGAAGAATGAAAGGTACTTAAGATTTAGGGAGAAAGGATCAGGTAGGGGTATGGAAGTTCACAATGCAGACATGGGAGAATTTAATAATGGACTTAGAAAAGTTAGAAGGGGAGTTCAGAGGTCCTTGGCGAGTTGCACTGTGAAGAACAGGAGGAGACTGGGGAGAGTGTGGACAGATCAGATGTAAAAGAGGAAAACTTGTGTCTGGAGTCTAAGGAGGCGGTGAAGCTCCTCACTGAATACTTGATCAATGTGAACTTAGGGTAAAAAGGTAGATATGCTCGAACATGACGACGCTGAGAAAGAGGATGCGCTAGAAACTTGGAAAACATTATGATAGGTGATTCCCCGGTGCCGGAAGTGATATAGTCCAGGTGATTTGGAAAGGGAAGCAAAGACATTGCTGAGCTTCTGGACAGGATATTTGTGTTTTCCCTGGCCAAAGATGTAGAACTGGAAGATTACAGGTTGGCAAATGTTATTCATTTGTTGAAGCAAGATAATAGGGATACTCGTTGGAAGTATAGACCAGTGAGTCTTTCATCAGTAGTGCGTAAGCTATTGTAGGGGATAATTGAAGAGGAAATCTATGAGTATTTGGAGAAACGTAGTCTGGTTACGGAGAGACAACGTGGCTTTGAGAGGTATGTTGTCCTACATAAGCCAGATTGTACTATTTGTTAAAGTGAAATAAAGCAAACAGAAAAATCTGAATAGTCGATGTAGGTGTATTAATTTCGAGAGTCAGGGCCATGGGATCTAGGTAAGCCTGCGTTGATTCAAAATTGGCTTCCTGACAGAAGGCAGATGATGTAGTAGACAGAGTGAATACTGGCTGGAAGACAGCGGGCAGCCGCGTGCCGCTAGGAGTGTGGAAATTTCGGGACATTTTACAACGTTTGCACTCTGCAGTTACAGTGTTCCGAGAAATAGGGCTGAGGGAAATACTCGATTTAATCTGACCACAGAACGACAGCTGGATAACTTATGGAATTAGGGCTGACGACGTAAGCAAATCGCTGAGCTATTTACTACAGCGCCACGTTATCTAAACTGTCCTGTCACTTACATATTACAGGGCAGATGCTACAATGACCTCAAAACAATATTTTCCAATGCAGACCTACATCTTAAAACCAGCATTTAAAAGGTTTCAGAGCAGCTTCTCATTAAAAGAACCAACCTTCCAGAATGACAATTCAAGTACGCACCAATTTATTTCAATACCCCTGAATCATGGTTTCATCGTATCGGGTATAGAAACGCTCAAACCTCGATCCATTTAACCCTGAATCCACATGGCCAGTGTGAAATCCGTGTCTCGCTTTGAAATTAATAATAAATAAAATATACAAAACGACACAAACAAAAAACAGCGAGCAAAGCAAACATCCGGTCTCACGCTTGTCTTCCTTCAACACAATCGCAGGAAATTGGAGAATATAGAATAAACAACTTCCAAAGCAGGAGGCCTAAGCACGTATTCTGTAGAGGAGATGGGATAGAGAGATGTGGAGACCTGAGGCGAGCATTCATCAGCACTTCATAGAATTTCGGAAATATACGCAGCCTCCGAATTTCGCAACAGTTCCTGGAAATCACTTCTCACAAGATGACACATTTTTTTTGTCACGTGTATGGTGAAAAAGAAGATTAATTCTGTCATCCCCCCAACACAAACTAAAGAAACACACGACTCACATAAAGCCATTTATGACCGTAATCTTTCTTTCTCTCTCTCTCTCTTTCAATTGACATCACATATGTCCAAAACGCATACTGTATTTTTAAATCTGCAATGCATTCGTATTTTCAAAATATCACAGAAAATGGCATGGTCTTATTTGTTCATCAATTAACAAACATCTGTAATGGCAAGCAGACAACATTTAATAAAGCCATTCGATTCCAGGTCAAAGAGACGCACAAAGTAATATATCGTCCACGAGTTAATATTCAACACAATTAAAATATGACATCTCCACAACTCCAGGCATCCAACGACTTCCAGGGCTTCTCACCACCAATTTCTGATCAAGGATAGGATTCGGATTAAATGACCGTTTGTTGTATAGTATCGTGGCGAATGATCCCTATTACCACCTCTGAAACAACAGATTTGTTCACTGTACTGGGACCACTGTCACTCACACACACCTCCAACCCGGAACTACTGTCTTTACAGCCTAACCTGTAGTGTGATAATCCCTTCATCGTCTCATATCTGCACTTAATTCTTTTCCTGCTATAACCATCCATTTTACTCAGTTTCCATGCTTCAGTGTGTGCAAGGACAGAGGGATCGAACAGTATCAACGACTTTCTTGATTGGTCGGTGCTGTGAGACACTGAAGTTCTAACCCAGACAGACAGTGAGACAGGTATTGGAAACCACTGCACAGAAGCAGGATCTTCAGCCCGTCAGGTCCTGGAGAAATTATTTAAACTGCCTACTCCCATCGACCCGCACCCGGACCATGGCCATCCATTACCCATTCAACCATGTAATCATCTAATCATCTCTTAAACGTTGACATCGGAAACTCAGTTACCATTTGCGTTGGCAGCAGTGTCTACACTCCGATGACCAGCTGGGTGAAGAAGTTACCCCTCATGTTTCCCTTAAACATTTCACTTTTCACCCTTCACCCATGATCTCCAGTTGCATTCTCGCCCAACATCAGTGGAGAAAGCCCGCTTGCATTTACAATCTCTATACGCCTCATAATGTTGTATACCTCTATCAAATCTCCCCTCAGTCTTCTACCCGCTCGGGATATACAGTGCTAACATATGTAATCTTTCCTTTTAATTCAAAACATTTAGTCCCGGCAATAGCCGTGTAATATTTTACTGTATTCTTTCAAACTTATTTACATCTTTCCTGCAGTTAGTTGAGCTCAACCGCACACAACATTCCAAATTAGTAAAGTCCTAAACAGCATCAACATAACATCCTCACTCCTGTACTCAGTATTTTGGTCTATGAAGGCCAATGTGGGAAAAGCTTCCTTTTTTACGACCCTTTGTAACTGCGACACAACTTTCATTGAATTACGGACCTGCATTCCAAGATTCGTTTGTTCTATCGTACTCCTCAGTGCCCTATTTCTCATTGTGTCAGACCAACCCTGGCTGGTCCTCCCAAAGTGCCAATTCTAACACTTGTCTGGGCTAAAACCGATCGGCCATTTTTCAGCCCATCTCTCCAGCTGGTCCACATCCCGCCTCCTGCTCCGGTACCCTTCCTCGCTGTGGACTACTCCCATAGTGTTGGTGTCATCGGCAAATTTGCTGATCCAGTTAACGACGTTATTATCGAGATCGTTGATATAGATTACAAATAACAACGGATACAGGAACGATCCCTGCGGCACTCCTCTCGGCACTGGCCTCCAATCAGAGAGACAACCGTCCATTCCCACACTCTCGCTTCGCCAACATAGCCAATGGCGAATCCAATTTACAACCTCATCGTGAAAACCAAACGACTGAACCATCCCGAGCATCCTCCCATAAGGAACCTTGTGAATTCCTTGCTGAAGTCCCCTGCAGACGGCATCCGCTGCCTTGCCGCCAACACCATCCCCTGGTAATATCCTCGTAAAGCTTTGTAAGTTTGGTTAGACATGACCCACTAGGCGCTGGCCAATCCTGACCATCGCTAATGTTCCTGTTTGTCCGGATACTTCCCTTCATACCCCATGACCAGCGTAATACTGACAACCGAGGACAATTCCCTGATTGCATAATAGTTGACCAGTCCATTCTGAGCAAAACTATCATTATCATCCTGTGGCCGGCATTGACATTTATGTCCTATTTGTCGTTAAATTATCCTGCAATATTATCAGGCGTATTGAGGGTAATTAACAATTAACTACTAAAGAATAATTAATCGACTGGACTTAAATAGTGGAGATGCGGTACACTAGATAGAGCACAGAACATAGAATGTTACAGCACAGTACAACCCTTCGTCTCACGAGGTTCTGATAAGGCTTTCAACTAATTCAGAATGACACATCACCTCTGCAACTGAATCAGAATTAGAACCAGATTTAATATCACAGGCATACGTCGTCAAATTTGTTAACTTTACGATAGCAGTACAATTAATCTCCATCTCGATGGTAACTCTGTGTAGAGGGCGTGTCCTGTTGGTGGGCAACTTTAATGATGGACGCTACTGTTACAAAAATCATCCCTTATAATAATGAACAGTGAGGCACTGAGAATCTGCAATTACCAGCAAGTAATTTTATTATTTCAACTGTAAAACACGTAGGTTTCAGGACGCCATCTCTCACTCCATGACTCTCCATGAACAGTCAATGAAGAGAAAAGATATTACCCGGGAAAGGAATGGACGCCGGCCAGAGAGACGGGAGAGAGGGACTGGGGAGAGAGAGACGGGGACAGAGACTGGTGAGGTAGCAAGAGAAAGATGAGGGTAGAGAGGTCTAGGAAGTCTAGGGATCTGGCGTGGAAAGCGATTAGGGGGTTGGGGGAAAGTTGTTAGATGGGGAGGGAGATCGGAGTCGGGAGCTTGGGTGTCGGTAGAAAACGAGAGGGGGATAGTCGAGAGAGAGTAACGTGAAGTGGGACTTTGCAGAGACCGGGGGGCCGGAGAGAGTATCTGGATGAGAAACAGATGGAGGAGGGATAGTCCGGAGGGAGGGCGAGTGGTTGAGGTAGGTGGAGGGAGAGGGTCGGTGTTACAGAGAGAGCGGATAGAGAGAATGGGAGAGACGGGTGGGGGAAAAAAGTGACTGGGGAATGTAGAGAGACGTTGGCGAGAGGTCTGAGAATAGAAGGACGGGGGAGGGGATGGGGGGAGGGAGAGAGAGAGAGAGAGAGAGAGAGAGAGAGAGAGAGAGAGAGAGGAGAGGAGAGAGATGAGAGAGAGAGAGAGAGAGAGAGAGAGAGGAGAGAGAGAGAGAGAGAGACGGCCGGAGATTCTAGGAGAGGAGAAACAGCAGAGGGAGAGGGGAAACTGAGTGAGACAGAGTCGGGGCGGGGTAGACGGATAATTCTATGACAGAGCTAGGGTAGAGAGATGAGGCAGAGACTTGGGACAGAGGGGACTGAGGGGAGAGTCTGGGAGAGAGACCGGTGAAGTAGAGGGAGATCAACGGGTTAGAGAAAGACGAGGGGGAGGGGGGCCGGGAAAGTCGAGAGTTCTGGGTGAGGAGAAATATTTGGGAATCTGAGTGAGGAGTGAAATTGGAAGAGAACTCGGAAGGGAGGACTCCGAGACGCGGCTGTGTGATGGGTAGGGTAGGATTGACGGCAGGTTGAGAGAGAAACTCGTGGGGAGGGAGAGGTGGGGGAGGGGAGAAAACAGGATTGGGGAGACAATGGAGAGAGATAGAGGCGGTTTAGGTACTGGTGGCCGGTGGGGGTTGAGAGACGGGAGAACACAGGGAGACAGGAGATTATAAGAGCTGGGGAGGAAAATAGACACTGGAGGTTTGAGAGAGAGGAGAGAGAGAGAGAGAGAGAGAGAGAGAGAGAGAGAGAGAGAGGAGAGAGAGAGAGAGAGAGAGAGAGAGAGAGACGGGGAGATGATGTAGCAAAGTGTGAGTCAGATAATGCTGTCCATAATTTCACTGAGCGATTAGAGGACTTCCCTACCTGCAGGGCATTCTGGGATTACAGTGCTTCCATTCTATAGTCTATCTGAAACAAGCAACCCGTGCGGCTCGCTGACCTCCCCCACTCCTCCCGCTTAACCCGAGTCCTTCCCACACCGTATCCGCGATCTCACTTTCCTCAACCGGTCTTCGCGATATTCACCCTCTCTCCCCGTCTCAGTGACCACAAAACACTGCGGCTGTAACGAAAGCGCAGAGTGGTATGATGAAACTCTTATACTGAGTCCATGTTAGTAACGGAACACTCTGGGCAATTTACAGCGTGGGAGCTAGGAACCGAACCAACCCAGAGGCGGAAAATACGGACACTCGAAAGCCCGCGCGAAGACAGCGCCTAGTACGCGCAAGAGGTCCAATCGACAACGGATGGTTCAACTCTATTTTGCTTCAGGATTTAAATATTTGTTAATTTTCATTAAAGAACCGATTGCATTTTTCTTTTCATCAAACTCAAAAAGAAATTTCCAGTGGACATTATGGGATACGTTTTAAGTATATTGTTATGAGTGATGAGCAGATGTGATGGCAATGGGGTGCAGAGTTACCCGCCCCCCGCCCCCGTGAACCACGAACTATGCTGCTCATGAAAGAGAGAGAGACGAAAAACAGGCAAGGACATCTGTGACAGATAAGAGAGAGAGGAGAGGGAGACTGCTGATTGAACGTATTGTGACTCTTCCTGGATTATTTTTCTTTTCGCTGAAAGGACAGTAGTTTGCTCGTTAACATTCCTCAGAATGGACTGCAGGAGTGGTATGATTTGATGAACACCGTCATTCAGAATTGATGAATAGCTGAGACCCCGTTGGTAGGGATACAAGACAGGTCTGGAGAGACACCCTTCAGACACACCAGTGGACCCTGATCAGTGTGGTAAACCTCACGGGAAGGTTGGGGCTGCGGGAGAACGAATCAGGAGATCGATCAGTAAAGCTATCTGTGTTACAGCTAGTGTCGGTGGGGACTTGTGTGCGTGTCCGCTCATGCCAGAGTGACGAGTCCACCACAGAAGAACGTCTGGCTGAAGGACAGAGGGGTGATAGCCGAATGACCACAAGGTGCAACGGAATCAAAAGCCACAGAAAGGTCTGCTTGTTGCTGCAGCTGTTCCATCTCTCTCTCTCTCTCTCTCTCTCTCTCTCTCTCTCTCTTCTCATTCTCTCCTCTCTCTCTCTCTCTCTCTCTCTCTCTCTCTCTTTCTCTCTCTCTCTCTCTCTCTCTCTCTCTCTCTCTCTCTCTCTCTCTCTCCTCTCTCTCACTCTCTCTCTCAAACGATTACAACACAACAACAATATCTACCTCAGCACGTATGAGCTGAACTGAACTTTATACTTTTCTATGACAAACTGATTTACCCCTAGACATCGATAGAGCTTGTTTATTATTGTTTATTATTATTATCTCACTTTTAGGTTTATTATTGCTAACCTGTGTTATATGTATATTTGCATTATTTGTATTGTTTTGCTTATGTTACTAATAAACACTTTTGAATATAGTACCACCAGACTCCAACGGATTCTTCTCTTTCTGCTGGTCTGACCCCCAGTTACGGTGTACGTAACAATATATTCGTGCGCAAATTATTTCACACTCTGCCGGTTTGGAAAAACGAATTAATAGTGAAATACGTACATTGGTTTTTAAGATTAAAGACATTGATTTTAAAAAAATTCCATTGTTCCCAATCTGTAGCTTTAGAAAGAGAGGATTGAACTTCAGATGCAAAATAGTTTCTTATTAACATCCCCGATTAAAAATCAATTACTTAAAACGAAGAGTTATTTTAGATACATGGTGATAATTTATTTGCTAAGCAATTGATAGCTGCTTTGGCGAAACGTCAAATTAACAAATTTCGTAGACTGGATGGAT